>NC_134554.1:38742226-39042226 GCF_025594145.1 Primulina tabacum
CCCGGAGCCGAAGAGGACGGGGTGTGATCGTCAGTGCCATGAGGTTGCACGGACAATGAGCGGCTCCTGACAGTCTTCTAGGCGGAGGGAACATGGATGAACCGATCTTACACCGGAAGGAGAAGGATTCCGAAACTGTTCAGGTATGGGACTGTGGAGTTGAAGATAGCTTAAAAGATTTGAGATGTACTACTCATATCAAAAAGTTGCATCTTCTTTTCGATAGCTCATCACATAAGAACTCCAAAGTTAAGCGTGCTTGACTTGGGGTAATTTTAGGATGGGTGACCTCCTGGGAAGTTTCCCAGAGTGCTTGTGAGTGAGAACATAAGCACGCTGGAAAGACCCGTCTTGATACAGTGAAGATAGTCGTCAAATCTGGGGCATTACCGTGGTATCAGAGCCGACCTCTCCGAGTACGATGTGGTTCCGGGACGAACCAAGCAGAAGCTGGTGGGCATGTGAGGCCCGGGGCCGAAGAGGGCGGGAGGTGATCTTCGGTGCCATGAAGTTGCACGGACAATGAGCGGCTCTTGGCAGGCTTCTAGGCGGAGGGAACATGGATGAACCGATCTTACACCGGAAGGAGAGGGATTCCGAAACTGTTCAGGTATGAGACTGTAGATTTGAAGATAGCTTAAAAGATTTAAGATGTACTACTCATATCAAGAAGGTGCATCTTCTTTTCGATAGCTCATCAAATAAGAACTCTTAAGCGTGCTTGAATTGGCGCAATTTTGGGATGGGTGACCTCCTGAGAAGTTTCCCAGGGTGCGTGTGAGTAAGGACATAAGCACGCTGAAAAGATCCGTCTTGATACAGTGAGAATAATCGTCAAATCCGAGGCGTTAGATTAATATTGCTGAAGGTATTCTTATCCAATGTCTAATATAGGATATCATTGGAAACATTGTCAAGATTTTTCTTTTTTGTCAACAGTAGTAAACTCCATTCTTGATTTTTCAATAATCTGAGGAGTATCATCAGATATGACAATGTCAATAATACCTTTCATGATTTTTATTGGCCCGTCTGTGAAAACATACCACATATCATCATCTTATGTAGCTAAATGAGCCGCATCCTGATCTTCCAATCATCAAAGTTTTCTTTGAGAACATTGATATTTTGGTGAACCAGACCATTTTGAGAATAGTGTTAAGAGACAAAACTTAACATTCTCTGTTACCACTTGTTAGGTTCAGAGATTAATTTAGAAGGGGTAAATAAATTATCTCAATAAATTCTAAAAATATTTTAGTTGATTCAACAACACTTCAATGTATTCTTGTCAGTTAAGTATCCAATAAACCGACAGTGTGTTACTGCTCAAAAAGAGGCTCATTGAATGGGGGTGAACGCTGAAAGAATGGTTTGATTATAATTGAGTAATATATCAAATGAATAATTAAATATATGTTTACTGAAATGTAAATGACACAAATTTTTTTCTGAATGTTCGGAAAGTTCAACACACGTACATCACACTCCTTCCTTGCGGAAGGATTGCACTAAAAAATTTACATCACCTAGTCATATACACGCTGAGTAACTTTACAAATAATTATTTATATGATGATATCAATATATGACGAATATTTGTTATTTGGATGCTGGATGTATTATTTTGGGATGTTCAATAATATACTGAGTTTATATTTTTTTAATTATTATTTTTGTCATTTTGGTTATTTATAAATGAATTTAAATTTTTATGTCTGATTTAAAATTAGTTCATTGATATATTTAATTTTTAACAAGCTCAAACTTGAGCTCAATTCTATGCTTTACGAGCTCGAAAACGAGCCGAGCTCAAGCCATGCTTGTTATACATGATAAACGAGTTATTAATGAATCAAGCTCAAGCCTTCCTTGATCAATATGATAAACATGCTTTTAACGAGCCGAGCTCGAGCTTTTCTCGGGTTTAGTAATTTCAAGACAAACCGAGCTCGAGCCTCAAACAATCTTAAAAGAGCCAAGCTCAAGGCTGATACTGTTTGGCTTGGTTTGGTTTGGATAGTTTACATCCCTATGTGTAACCAATAATGACACATATGATCTTATGAATCTCATATAACTTTACAGCGCGTCCTGATTTTTTGTAGACTTTTAGTATGATAAGTTAGAAAATGCGAGTGATTTATCAATTTCATAAAAAAGTGAGTTTTGTGAACACATCATGAAATCTTTTTTTAAACCATCTTCAACGTTCAAATGAGAATGACTCTTTTTCCTTTACGACTACTTGAATCCAAGAATAGACTTGTTATTTTTTTTTACCCAAAATGGCAGTGATCAATTAGTACAGATAAAACAGATGTCACTAGTGTAGTCTGAAAGATCATCGTAAGATAATAACTTTCTGACTGTTGCTTCTGGTTTTGTATTACTTCATTCTCAGTTCGGTATACTGGTACTTTTTATAGGTGTGTTATGATTCTCCTTAAACAGATCAATACCAAAAACTATGGTTCTGATTTTCCTTAATAAATATTGCTTATGGTTTACTTTAAGCTACTTAATACCAAAAAATATGGTTCCAGTTTTTCTTAAGGGTTTTTCCTTAGCAGCACATCACCACAATAAAAATATCCTTATGAATTTTCATCCTGAAAAAATGTTCCAATAATACAAAAATTATTGATACTAATTATTGATACAAAAATTTGTACAGTCTTTTTTATCATTATCGATGAACTAAAATGAAATTTGACAAATTATGGAAGGACTAAATTGATATTTTAATTGTTGAAATAAAAAAATAAAAATAAAAGTGAATGTTGAAATTTAAAAAAAAACAAAAAACAAAAGTGTAATATTTGTATCATATAAGGGTAACGTTGGAAAAAAAAGTTGGTGTCCCCTAGGTGGTTACTATCATGCCCTCACTCTTAATAAAATAGAATAGATATGTTTGGCTACTCAAAAATCATATATTAGTGTTAGATCTGAAATATGTAGTACTCAGATATCATATATTAATACCATATTTTCAAGGTTTTGTACCTAATTTTTATCCGAAAAAGAAGTATCATTAATATCAAAATTTGTTTTACATATTTGCATACTAAAAAAATCATATATTAATCACATATTTAAAACAGTTATTCCTGAAATATCATATATTTGTTTCATATTTTCAATATTTTATATCGAATTTCAGCTGAAAAGTACATGTAAGCCCATGAAGTGCAGAAATATTTTTTGTATTAGTCAAGGAATGCAGAAAAAGAATCAGTCTAACAGGTATTAAACACACATTTAACTATTGGGATGCGGATATTTGATCATTTGCTTCTTCAAGCCCCACTAAATCTATTAAAAACAGGGATAAAAGCATAAATAAAGAGTGGATTGTTAAGAAAAATTGAATTAAGATGCATTAAATATCATATATAAATTTTCAGTTTGGTATACGTAACTTTAAAAATTAAATTAAATAAAATTGGTACATTAAATTGATGTGTGCCAATAGACATGAGAAAATTTGTAAAGAGGCGGTTAACTTAATGTAAATAAGTAATTAACTAACAAAGCATACGTGATAGATGCATATAATTAAATTTTAATGTTATAGTAACATGTTTTATTTAAAATAATTAAAGTGCTTATTATTTATCATTGCGTTCAAATATTTACTTTTATCGTAATATTTTTCGCACACGTTCTAATCACGAATTTTTTTATAATTTGGCCAAAATCTGTCCCATGTCTAGTTTCTATTGCATTTAAGCAAGATAAATTATTTGTAACAAACTAACTATAATTACTTTTAGCATTTTAAAATTAGGCAAAAACTTGTGTGAGACGCTCTCACGGGTCGTATTTTGTGAGACATATATATTATTTGGGTCATCAATGAAAAATATTACTTTTTATGCTAAGAGTATTACTTTTTATTGTGAATATTGGTAGGATTGACCCGTCTCACAGATAAAGATTCGTGAGACTATCTCCCAAGAGACGTACTCCTAAAATTAAATGTACAAAATTATCACAAAAAAAACTCGTCTAACAATTTTAGATCTAAAAATTTAATCATATTGTTCAATATTTCTTTCTCAATTGATAATATAATCAATCCATTCAATTTTTTGTTGTGGCATGATTGATCAGAGAAAAAGTTTTGACGATCAATAACTTTGAGAAATTTCGTTTTGCACTTAATACTTTAATCAGGATAGTGAACAAGATTTTATAAACAATGTGACCATTTGGAAAATATCCATCCATTTTTTTTCCAAATATTTCACCACATCAATTGTCCGATTTTGTTTCTCTTGAAAATGAAAACTTCAAGAATATCAACTCTGAAAATAAATTATTTTCGTTGATATCAAAAAAAATCTTATGAATCAGATAATATGTTTTTATATTTGTCAAACTACACTACTATATAATAAATTTATGGAATAAAAAAGGTTTTTTTTTTGTTGGAAAATGCTATATTTACAATGAGGGTTAAAACTGGATTTCAAAATGCATTTGAAATAACAAACTATCATTGCATTTTATTTTGGAAACTCTTTCAAAAATATATTTACGATAGTTTTATCATTTCAAATGTACTTTGTAATCTAATATGTAACTCATATTGTACATTTAGCACGATCCTTATAATTGGCCTAGAAAAAATAATTTAATATTGGGAAAAAAATTATCAAGAGACACATGAATATTATAAAAGTTTATATTGGAAACGGAAAAAATAAATTTTGGTGATACCAAGGAAAACATACTCATGAATAATAAATTTACATTGAGTCATTTATACTATTATATAATAATTTTTTCCAAATTATGAGCCCGATTCGGATGATTCTTTTGCCTTCAAATAAGAAACAACCTTGAATATATGTTGTGTCATGAGTGTAAATGAACAAAATTGAATATAGCATTAAAAAAAATCTGAAGTTTGAATTATATATTGTTGGATCGAGCGCTTGCCGCTTTACTAAAAGCTATAGCTGGTGGTAATGGTGCAACTCAAATCTTTTAAACCGTACAGCAGCTCAAGCACCACGGTTCGATCGCTCTACTAAGCAAGGACAATTATTGCACCCAACAATCTCTCTCCCAATAATTGCACTCCTTGCAATCAATAGAAATCGAACTCGTGACCTTGGCTCTGATACCAATTGTAGGATCGAGCGCTTGCCGCTTTACCAAAAGCTATAGCTGATGGCAATGGTGCAACTCAAATCTTTTAAACCGCACAGCAGCTCAAGAATCACGGTTCGATCGCTCTACCAAGCAAGGACAATTATTGCATCCAACATATATATTTGAGCTCGAACTCAAATTAGAGTTCCAATTCCATTTCGACTCAAAATTTAAAGTTTGAATTATTGTCTACTGTTATTACCATTTTCACCTTACTCCATCGGATCGTTTCCGCACTTATTATTGTGATCTACTGGACTTACACTCGAACAAGAATAGCTACAATCTCTAACATGATTCTATCACCCTTTGTAAAAAATATCATCAAAGGAGTAGAGTTTATTCACCCCCCTTCTAAACTCCACATCGATCCCCAACATATGTAATACCGGTGATCTCCCTGTTATCAGATGAAGAAATCGACGGTGATGATAAACCTCGACATAAAGCAAAGACCGAAAGTATGGTTGGGTGTGACTCCAAAAGTGTCGCTGAAGAAAAAAGCAGGCCGATCAAAGACTTCTGACATTGTCACTCACACGTATTACAAAGAACTAATGAAGCATTTAAACACGAAGAAGCGTGGTTGTATTGCAGAGAGTAGCTCAATCAGAAAGCGTGTTGCAACAGATAATTGTGTATCGGTTGCTATCATCGAAACATCGGACGACACAACTGGGTAAACATGTTAATTTATTCCGTAGGTGATATGGTCTTGCAACCAGCCTTTTGTTTATTTTGGATCGTATTTTGGGTGTAAATATGTACTCGATGTTTAGGTGGGCAAGAGTAGTTTGGTTTCTTCATGTGGCACAATCGGTTGTGTATGAAGTATTGTTACTACGTTTTGATGCTTAAGCTTCATCGATTTGTAATGAATGTATGATATTTGTCTGTGTATCTCATATCATTTTGTGTACTAAACCAATTTCCAGCTGAACCTAATTGTTTGATGAAAGAGACCATGTACACGAAAAAGAATGAAACAACTTCAGTACACGAAAATGAACGAAACAACTTCTACGAACTGAAAGTTACATTATTTTATGTCATTACTTACTAAAGATTATTAATGAAGATAAAAATCTTGTTATTAAAAAACATAATGTACAAAATTTTAAGAATACCTATAAAAACGGCATTACTAATCGATTGGTCAAACAAAATCAATGAAGTTATATCATAATTAATTCTTTATAAAATTAAAGTTTGAGAACACATAGTCAATAATAATGTCATTTCCTTGCACTGCAGAAGAAATTTGGGAACGCGTAGCGAAATTACAAATATAACTTCATCATTGCCGCTCAATCAAAACAAGAAACGAGTCAACAAAAGGCATGGAAAGTATTACATGCACACACGTTCATTACTTCAAAAAAAAATTTTGCATGGAAACTTAGTATTACCCCAAAAATGCAAAGGCATCTCATCAACCTCATCTTAGCAACCTTCTCGCTAACGTCGATCTTCCGGCATCACCCAAACGCAAAAATAGTGATAACTTGGCAGGGTTGTCCACCAATAACTCAATAACAATAACTTTCTCGTCCTCGCTCAACTCGGTAATTGTTTCCATTACCTTTAACACATTGTCTTGTGCATTGCGCATCTTCTCATCATCTGCTTCTTTTTTTGTTGCCAATTGTTTGATAAGGTCCGTCATTGTATCTTTCGTGATGATGGCAAAATTATTTATGGCTTCCACTATCACACCATCATCATCATCCACCTGCTTCCGTTTCTTACCTTTCGACTTTGCCGTTGATGTTGGTCGCGAGGATGGTGTTAGAGACTGTGACATTGACTCAGCAGCTCCCTCGTCAACAGAGAACAATTCCTCGAGGCTCATACCTATATTGTTTGGTACTTCAGGTGTCATTGTAAGGACCTCTTGAACTGCTTCGGTAAAATGTTCAGCTTTCTCTCCGGTAGCCCGATCATTACCAAAGATTTCGCACCAATCATGGTAATAGATCCACCTTTTGTGTCTTATTGATCGTGCATTGTTGTCTGCCTATGAATTTCATAAACAATACACTGAGATGCACATTTTTTTTTAAATAACCAAAGTTGAGAATATGTAAAACACAAAAAATACCTTAATTAATGCTTCCCATATGTCATTTGAAGCTTCAATGGTCTTCTCTGTGTCGTTCCATCCGACCCCACTTTTACTTAATATTGTCACCAAAGATCCGTACAATTTCTTCTAGACATGTACTTTCGAGTTAATATGTGGGTTTCCACGTAAGTTTGTGTTCGGGAATGCAATTTTCATACGATTTTCAAGAAAACATAAATAGCCTGGACGAAATCCATTCCCGCTCTTCCAACCTTCTATGGAAGCCTCTTTCAGTGCTTGTATCAGCAACTCTTCTTCACGTTCACTCCAACTACGTCTTGTCTTATCACCTTTCTTCAATTTGCCAACACAACTCTCCGAAGTTGCACCACTTTCCCTAATTATGATGTGGCTTCTGCTGTTGTGCTATGTCTGTAAATACTACACAGAACTAGTTAAACATGTACATAATATTTTAATGACTGAAAATCTCATTTCGTAAGAACTTAAAAACACAACATTTACGGTTTAGTTAATGAAAACAGAATGACATAAAATTCAATCATGTTCTCAACATTTGAAAGTAATGAACATCAAATGCCACAAGTACAAATCTTCAAAAGTTGAAACAAAATAACTACAGAAATCATAATGTTTTAGTCCAAATTGTTCCACATCGACATTGCGAGGTTCTCCCTCCACATATCCCACTCATCCGATGACTCCAAGGTGTTGATGAAATCATCTTGTGTCTCATTGGCCGGACTTACTACATCATCATTCAATTCCTCAATTGGATCATCGGGCATTTCAGACCTGATGAAGTTATGCAACAACATACATGCCATTATGATTCTGTTTTGTGTCTTCAATGGGTAGAACAAAGGACTTCGAAGTATGGCCCATCTTTTTTTCAACAAACCGAAGGCTCTTTCGATTACGTTTCGGGCTTGCGCGTGTTTTCAATTAAATAACTCCTTATAATTTTGTGGGCCATTTGCACGGTTTCCCCAAGCATCCCTATGATAACGTACACGCCTGTACGGAGTCAAGAATCCCTCGACATTGGCATATCCATTGTCACATAGGTAATAACAACCTGAGATAATAAATTTGTTATTATGTCATTAGCATTATGTAAGCATTATATTTAGGCAGAAACAAATAACAATGTTGCCGACCAATAAAGAAAAATAAAACTGACACGTAATATAAAAAAATCATAGTAAGAAAACCTCTTGGAATTTTCAGTGTCTCGTCACGAGTCAATGCATCTTTAAGAACTCTAGCATCTGCTGCTGATCCCTCCCACCCCGTAAGTGCATATATGAACTTCATCTTCCGGTCGCAAACTCCAAGAACGTTGACTGAAATAGTACCTTTTCTTGTTCTATATCGGGCCTTTTTCATGGTTGGTACATGTACACTTATATACACGTTCCGTCCAAAGCACCAAGACATGCCTGTACAAGTTATCAACAAAATATTATCATGAATGTAACTGCACATTAATGTTCATACATGAGTATGTGAAATGTTAAGTTTTTATAAGTACTTAGCAATTGTTTCAGCTTACCTTGAACCATTTCCAAGATTTGTTGGTGCAAGCATCATCGACAGGGGATGGTTTCACCAGTAGTGTAGGATGTAACATGAGAAGTGAGCGGAGAACTTGATGGAAATTGTTGCTGATTGTATGGCCACTAAGTAAATAGTCATGACCAACAAGTCGGGTTTTCTTGTGATGAGCCAATATCGACAGAAACATGGTGACCTTCTCTTCAATATGAACATATGTAGAGTCGACTAGTCCTCCAACATTAGTTAGCAAGTAACACAATCTTGCAAATGCATTCCTATTCATTGTCAAGTTCACCACACATTGAACATCTCCTATTTCAATAATACGGTGCAAATGGTGCATTTGCACATTTATTATTTGTGTCATGCTGTAGGAGACTGTGCTCCTACGGGTCTTGGAAAGTCGTTTCGAACGTAACTTCAATCGATGTCGTCTCAAGAGTAACATAATCAAGAAGGATCGACACATGATTTGGTGAAGCATCACAAAAAAGTAGACATTGTCTATGCATAATGGTCATCTATCTAACATACTTCAAAAAAATTTACAATGTAAAATGTGCTTAAAATTGCATGTACAAATACCCAAATACAACTTTCAATTATTGTAACCAAAGACAGTAGGGTGAACAACATATTTCTGTTCTTTCAAGGCATATTAAAAATTACATCCACAGATATTTCAAAAGAAATTTGAAGTGACTACGAAACTTCTTGTTTATTATTTACCAAAATATCACTAATTAAAAATCGGTTGTCACACGCACATATATCAGACGGGCTGAAGTAATAAATTGACAGATGCTTAATAAGATTTGGTGTTCGACTGTAATGAAATAATATACAAGAACTCGAAAAACAAACACAGCAGAAGAGTAATTTTACGAAGGACAGATGCAACGATTTCGTCGAACTCAGAAAAAAAAAACACAAATGAAGAAGAGATTGAGACAAACTATGTCAACCAAAACTACCGAAAATACAAATTTTTGGCAGAAACCATGAACAGAAAGAAAGGTCATTCAACTACACAGTGACACGCTCCTCAGATTTCTGCAAAATATCGCAATCTACATCCGAAAATTTAACCTTTCAAAACAAAATTTTGAAAACAACTTCGGAAAAATCGAGTGTGAAACATAGAATTTAAACAATAATTACCTGATTTCGAAAGATTTCGCCGTGAACAGCAAATACCTAAGCCACTCCCTTTTCTTCCTTCGGACGCTGCTGTTGATTTGGCTCCCTCGTCTTCTGTGGGGTTTATTTTGTAGTAAGGGGTATTATAGGAAAAGACATGTTGGATAAATTGAAGGACTATTAATATTGGCATGTGGCGTGAGTTTAATTTAAGCAGCCTTGTACAACACAGTCCAGAGGAGATTGAGTGGGTTTGATTAAAATTGTACCAAACAGTGGATTAGCATGGACAAAAAAAACAAACCTACTTAATCCATGCTACCAAATGCTACCTAAGAGTATTATTTTTTATTGTGAATATTGGTAGGATTGACCCGTCTCACAGATAAAGATTCGTGAGACCGTCTCACAAGAGTCGTACTCCTAAAATTAAATGTACAAAATTATCACTAAAAAAACTCGTCTAACAATTTTAGATCTAAAAATTTAATTATATTGTTCAATATTTCTTTCTCGATTGATAATATAATCAATCCATTCAATTTTTTGTTGTGGCATGATTGATCAGAGAAAAAGTTTTGACGATCATTAACTTTGAGAAATTTCGTTTTGCACTTAATACTTTAATCAGGACAGTGAACAAGATTTTATAAACAATGTGACCATTTGGAAAATATCCATCCATTTTTTTCAAATAATTCACCACATCAATTGCCCGATTTTGTTTCTCTTGATAATAAAACTTCAAGAATATCCGCTCTGAAAATAAATCATTTTCATTAATATCAAAAAAATCTTATGAATCAGATAACATGGTTACATGTTTTAATATTTGTCAAACTACAGTACTATATAATAAATTTATGGAATAAAAAAGTTTTTTTTTGTTGGAAAATGCTATATTTACAATGAGGGTTAAATTTGGGTTACAAAATACATTTGAAATAACAAACTATCATTGCATTTTATTTTGGAAACTCTTTCAAAAATATATTTACAATAGTTTTATCATTTCAAATGTACTTTGTAATCTAATATGTAACTCATATTGTACATTTAGCACGATCCTTATAATTGGCCTAGAAAAAGTAATTTAATATTGGGAAAAAAATTATCAAGAGAATCATGAATATTATAAAAGTTTATATTGATCACGGAAAAAATAATTTTTTGTGATACGAAGGAAAACAGACTCATGAATAATAAATTTACATTGAGTCATTTATACTATTATATAATATTTTTTCAAAATTATGAGCCCGATTCGTATGATTCTTTTGCCTCCAGATAAGAAACAACCTTGAATATATATTGTGTCATGAGTGTAAACGAACAAAATTGAACATAGCATTAAAAAAATTTTGAAGTTTGAATTAGATATATTTGAGCTCGAACTCAAACTAGCTAGAGTTCCGGTTTCATTTCGACTCAAAATTTAAAGTTTGAATTAGACATATTTCAGCTCGAACATACTAAATTAGTTTTGTAATCTACGCTTAATTTAATTCTGGAACATTTTATTTACTGCAATTTTACAAAGTATTACGTAAATTGGGTATAAAGGAAAGAGGATGAGGAAAACCACAGCCGCCACCGTCATCTTCAATTATATATATATATATATATATATATATATATATATATATATATATTTGTCAAATCGTAAACGAGTACACACCGTGAAATTAATTAATGTCTTGTCATTTGCAAAAGATGATTATTTTGGCAAAGAATCGTGGATTATTTTTTGTATATTAAACTTTATGTAGGATAATTAAATAAAAATATGTCCAAATAAATTTGAAGTTTCTTTCAATAGATTTTTTGTGTTTTGAATTTTTAGTAAATATTATTTGTATTTTAAATTATTCATTTTTACGGTGTAATGTATATTTTTTGGACGTGATGAGTATATTTTTCGAAAAAAAAAATTGGTAAAATTCAATATATGGTACAAACAAATTGATAAATAATATATATTTTTAAATAAATATTACTTGAATAAATTAGATCAGTACCTCGTTCGGTGAATGTGCCCCATATTAGTATGATCAATTTAAAAAATTTAATATTATTATAAGATTTATTTTTTAAAAAAAAATTGTTGTCAGTTGCCACCGGCCAATCAATACAACCAATAGGAATTCTAATTTATAATTAAATATAAATACATAAATTTGGATCGTTAATTTCATGTGTATTTAAAGTAATGAGCTGTTATTAAATAAAATTGTATACATATATATTTGATCTTCATCCTGTCTACGAAGATACTAAAGCTAATAACACATCATATTCACATGAAGTGGATATCCGTGATTAATTTAGAGGGGACAGATAAATTATTTAGGAAATTCAAAAAATAGTCGGCTATCAAATGCCCAACTTTTCCACAGTCGAAACATGACTTGTACTCATCAGTCGACTTTTTTTTGTAATGATTACGTCTGCTTGGGTTATGGAAATTGCCAGATTCTTTCTTGTGAATTTGCCAAATTTTTTCAAGAACAATTACATTGCATCAATGCTCTGTTGCTCTGTTGGCTTGTCTTTAAAGACATATTGATAAATTGTTGTAGTAGCCAAAGCCTTCATGAGTTTGGCTGTTGATTCATCATCAGTTTTAGTTTCAAGTTCAAATTCATATGCTTTAAGATCAGTAAACAGATCGTGCAACTCAAGCTTATTAAGATCTTTTGATTCACACATAGCTATTGTTTTGACATTTATTCTCTTGGGAGTGTCATCACAGCTTTCAATGCTATTTCTTGGTTTCCATATTCTTTTCTAAGTGCAGCTAGTTCAATAATGATACTGCTCACGCTTTCATCGAAGTTTGGCATAGATTCTCTAGCCTTCATCTTGATACTGTCAAACTTTTGAATAACAAAAGACAATTTATTCTCTTTTGTTTGATCGTTTCCTTTGTATGATTGTATCAGTTTCTCGCATATGTCTTTGGTAGTGCAACACATATTAATTGTAAGGCCCGGGGCCGAAGAGGGCGGGGTGTGATCGTCGGTGCCATGAGGTTGCACGGACAATGAGCGGCTCCTGTCAGGCTTCTAGGCGGAGGAAACATGGATGAACCAATCTTACACCGGAAGGAGAAGGATTCCGAAACTATTTAGGTATGGGACTGTGGAGTTGAAGAGAGCTTAAAAGATTTGAGAAGTACTACTGTGCATCTTCTTTTCGGTAGCTCATCACATAAGAACTCCAAAGTTAAGCGTGCTTGACTTGGGGTAATTTTGGGATGGATGACCTCCGGGGAAGTTTCCCAGGGTGCGTGTGAGTGAGAACATAAGCACGCTGGAAAGACCCGTCTTGATACAGTGAGGATAGTCATCAAATCTGGGGCGTTACAGTGGTATCAGAGCCGACCTCTCCGAGTACGATGTGGTTCGGGGACGAACCAAGCGGAAGCTGGTGGGCATGTGAGGCCCGGGGCCGAAGATGGCGGGAGATAATCGTCGGTGCCATGAGGTTGTACGGACAATGAGCGGCTCCTGACAGGCTTCTAAGCGGAGGGAACATGGATGAACCGATCTTACACCGGAAGGAAAGGGATTTCGAAACTGTTCAGGTATGAGACTGTAGAGTTGAAGAGAGCTTAAAAGATTTAAGATGTACTACTCATATCAAGAAGGTGCATCTTCTTTTCAGTAGCTCATCACATAAGAACTCCAAAGTTAAGCGTGCTTGAATTGGCGCAATTTTGGGATGGGTGGGTGACCTCCTGGGAAGTTTTCCAGGGTGCGTGTGAGTAAGGACATAAGCACGCTGAAAAGACCCGTCTTGATACAGTGAGGATAATCGTCAAATCCGGGGCGTTAGATTAATATTGCTGAAGGTATTCTTATCCAATGTCTAATATAGGATATCATTGGAAACATTGTCTAGATTTTTCTTTTTTGTCAACAGTAGTAAACTCCATTCTTGATTTTTCAATAATCTGAGGAGTATTATCAGATATGACAATGTCAATGTTACCTTTCATGATTTTTATTGGCCCGTCTGTGAAAACATACCAGATATCATCATCTTATGTAGCTAAATGAGCCGCATCCTGATCTTCCAATCATCAAAGTCTTCTTTGAGAACATTGATATTTAGGTGAACCAAACCATTTTGAGTATAGTGTTAAGAGACAAAAATTAACCTTCTCTGTTACCACTTGTTAGGCTCAGAGATTAATTTAAAGGGGATAAATAAAGTATCTCAATAAATTCTGAAAATATTTTAGTTGATTCAACAACACTTCAATGTATTCTTGTCAGTTGAGTATCCAATAAACCCACAGTGTGTTACTGCTCAAAAAGAGGCTCATTGAATGGGGTGAACGCTGAAAGAATGGTTTGATTATAATTGAGTAATATATCAAATGAATAATTAAATATATGTTGACTGAAATGTAAATGACACAAATTTTTTTCTGAATGTTCGGAGAGTTCAACACACGTACATCACACTTCTTCCTTGCGGAAGGATTGCACTAAAAAATTTACATCACCTAGTCATATACACGCTAAGTAACTTTACAAATAATTATTTATATGATGATATCAGTATATGACGAATATTTGTTATTTGGATGCTGGATGTATTATTTTGGGATGTTCAATAATATACTGAGTTTATATTTTTTTATTTATTATTTTTGTCATTTTGGTTATTTATAAATGAATTTAAATTTTTATGTCTGATTTAAAATTAGTTCATTGATATATTTAATTTTTAACAAGCTCAAACTCGAGCTCAATTCTATGCTTTACGAGCTCAAAAACGAGCCGAGCTCAAGCCATGCTTATTAAACATGATAAACGAGTTATTAATGAATCAATCTCGAGCCTTTCTTGATCAATTTGATAAACAAGCTTTTAACAAGCCGAGCTCGAGCTTTTCTCGAGTTTAGTAATTTCAAGACAAACCGAGCTCGAGCCTCAAACAATCTTAAAAGAGCCAAGCTCAAGGCGGATACTATTTGGTTTGGTTTGGTTTGGTTTGGATAATTTACATCCCTATGTGTATCCAATAATGACACATATGATCTTATGAATCTCATACAACTTTACAGCGCGTCCTGATTTTTTTAGTATGATAAGTTAGAAGATGTGAGTGATTTCTCAATTTCATGAAAAAGTGAGTTTTGTGAACACATCATGAAATCTTTTTATAAACCATCTTCAACGTTCAAATGAGAATGACTCTTTTTCCATTATGAGTACTTGAATCCAAGAATAAACTTGTTATTTTTTTTTGTACCCAAAATGGCAGCGATCAATTAGTACAGATAAAACGGATGTCACTAGTGTAGTCTGAAAGATCATCGTAAGATAATAACTTTCTGACTGTTGCTTCTGGTTTTGTATTACTTCATTCTCAGTTCGGTATACTGATACTTTTTATAGGTGTGTTATGATTCTCCTTAAACAGATCAATACCAAAAACTATGGTTCTGATTTTCCTTAATAAATATTGCTGCTGGTTTACTTTAAGCTACTTAATACCAAAAAATCTGGTTCCAGTTTTCCTTAAGGGTTTTTCCTAAGCAGCACATCACCACAATAAAAATATCCTTATGAATTTTCATCCTGAAAAAATGTGTCATTAATACAAAAATTATTGATACTAGTTACTCTGCACACGCGATGCGTGTGTACAGTCTTTTTTATCATTATCGATGAACTAAAATGAAATTTGACAAATTATGGAAGGACTAAATTGATATTTTAATTGTTGAAATAAAAAAATAAAAATAAAAGTGAATGTTGAAATTTAAAAAAAAAAACAAAAAACAAAAGTGTAATATTTATATCATATAAGGGTAAAGTTGGAAGAAAAAGTTGATGTCCCCTAGGTGGTTACTATCATGCCATCACTCTTAATAAAATAGAATAGATATGTTTGGGTACTCAGAAATCATATATCAGTGTTAGATCTGAAACATGTAGTACTCAGAGATCATATATTAATGCCATATTTTCAAGGTTTTGTACCTAATTTTTATCCGAAAAAGAAGTATCATTAATATCAAAATTTGTTTTACATATTTGCATACTAAAAAAATCATATATTAGTCACATATTTAAAACAGTTATTCCTGAAATATCATATATTTGTTTCATAGTTTCAATATTTTATATCGAATTTCAGCTGAAAAGTACATGTAAGCCTATGAAGTGCAGAAATATTTTTTGTATTAGTCAAGGAATGCAGAAAAAGAATCAGTCTAACAGATATTGAGCACACAGTTAACTATTGGGATGCGGATATTTGATCATTTGCTCCTTCAAGCCCCATTAAATCTATTAAATATAGGGATAAAAGCATAAATAAAGAGTGGATTGTTCAGAAAATTTGAATTAAGATGCAATAAATATCATATATAAATTTTCAGTTTGGTATACGTAACTTTAAAAATTAAATTAGATTGGTAGATTAAATTGATGTGTGCCAAATACACATGAAAAAATGTGTAAAGAGGCGGTTAACTTAATGTAAACTAGCAACCGAGGCACACGCGTTGCGTGTATCATGAATATATGAGCCTGATATATTAAACATTCATGATATCACAACACCATTACACCAAAATATTTTGTATCATGAATATATTATTGAAATTCAATGGATTCCGAAGCTTAAATAAATATGCCAACCTCAATTAAATTAACAAATTAAAAACCATTTAAAAAACTCATAGAAACTTGAGAAGAACACAATAAAGAAAATTGAGCACCATTTTCACACCAATTGTACAAAAATAAAATAAAATTAGATAGATGATAACAAACCAAAAAAATCAATTCACGACTACATTAACATGGAACATCGAAAACAAAAATGCAAAAGGTTCCAAATCTTCATCATCCAAGTTATTCTTCAGCTGCTCCTTTTTGAGAAGATTCGGAACATTCTCATCTTCTGAAAGATGAAAATCGTCAACCATATTCATTTGAACAAAACCAATGAGATTGAATCTTATATTGTCACAACAGAAAGCCACACTTGCATTTTTCCAATGCACATATTTTGCTACAGTTGCAAGATAAAGAAGTAGATTGTCTAGAAAAAAAAAATTCTAGTATATTTAGCCTTTATAGATCAGAACATCTTTGCAATGAGCTCCGATTATGTAAAGTTAATGTTTACACATATTTTAGGGAAAAGATATCCAAAGCCAATTTTAAATAAAAACACCCTAAATAATTTCCGTAGGAGGGGCGTTCAGGGAGGAAAAAGCACAGATGAAAATTTAGGGAATAGTCAAGAAAAATAACGGCCCAAAAAAATCAAAAAACTTCGAACATTCAGATAAGAGTCGACTTAAATTACTCCAGTCCTCCATCAAGGTCTGACTCTTCTACACCCAGTGGATAACTTCAGATATCGACAGTCCCTTTGTTAAAAAGGGAAATAACTGTCAAATTAGCCATTGCAATACATCATAGGAGGCCCGGAGTTCATAATTACAGATCAATCGATTACAGTTGTAAGAGAAAAAACGCACCAAAACCCACGAATACAATAGGATCAAAAAAGAGAAACCCGTATTCAAACTCAAAAGTTCAAGAAACATAATCGAAGAAAAGTAATAATCGCTTCGCTTCTAATAAATTACGGTTTCTTGAAACGAAGATCTCACCTTTCATGATAAACCGATCCTTGATTTCTTCAAGTAAATTACTGATCGAATGAGAAGAAATCAAATTAAAATAATAGATGCCAGTACGGCGAAAAGACGAAGCGCAAGAGCGGGAGGGTGAGGATCCGAGAGAGAAGATTTGTGAGGATCCAGATAATTTCGAGAGAGAAGAATTGTGAGGGTAAATTATTTAAATAACATTTTAAAGAAATTATTTTAAATTAGTTTTATTTATTATTTATTATGATATATGATGAAAATTAACTAATTTGACACAAATATAGAGCAGTGCCTATTATTTATCATTGCGTTCGAATATTTACTTTTATTATCGTAATATTTTTCGCACAGTGCTAATCATGAATTTTTTTATAATTTGGCCAAAATCTGTCCCATGTCTAGTTTCTATTGCATTTAAGCAATATATATTATTTGTAACAAACTAACTATAATTACTTTTAGTATTTTAAAATTAGGCAAAAACTTGTGTGAGACGCTCTCACGGGTCGTATTTTGTGAGACATATATATTATTTGGGTCATCCATGAAAAAATATTACTTTTTATGCTAAGAGTATTACTTTTTATTGTGAATATTGGTAGGGTTGACCCGTCTCACAGATAAAGATTCGTGAGACCGTCTCACAAGAGACGTACTCCTAAAATTAAATGTACAAAATTATCACTAAAAAAACTCGTCTAACAATTTTAGATCTAAAAATTTAATCATATTGTTCAATATTTCTTTCTCAATTGATAATATAATCAATCCATTCAATTTTTTGTTGTGGCATGATTGATCAGAGAAAAAGTTTTGACGATCAATAACTTTGAGAAATTTCGTTTTGCACTTAATACTTCAATCAGGACAGTGAACAAGATTTTATAAACAATGTGACCATTTGGAAAATATCCATCCATTTTTTTTCCAAATATTTCACCACTTCAATTGCCCGATTTTTTTTCTCTTAGAAAATGAAAACTTCAAGAATATCAACTCTGAAAATAAATTATTTTCATTAATATCAAAAAAAATCTTATGAATCAGATAATATGTTTTTATATTTGTCAAACTACACTACTATATAATAAATTTATGGAATAAAAAAGGTTTTTTTTGTTAATGCTATATTTACAATAAGGGTTAAAACTGGATTTCAAAATGCATTTGAAATAACAAACTATCATTGCATTTTATTTTGGAAACTCTTTCAAAAATATATTTACGATAGTTTTATCATTTCAAATGTACTTTGTAATCTAATATGTAACTCATATTGTACATTTAGCACGATCCTTATAATTGGCCTAGAAAAAATAATTTAATATTGGGAAAAATTTATCAAGAGACTCATGAATATTATAAAAGTTTATATTGGAAACGGAAAAAATAAACTTTTGTGATACTAAGGAAAACATACTCATGAATAATAAATTTACATTGAGTCATTTATACTATTATATAATATTTTTTCAAAATTATGAGCCCGATTCGTATGATTCTTTTGCCTCCAAATAAGAAACATGGTTTGTACTCATTAGTCAAATCTTTCTTGTAATGATTATGTCTTCTTGGGTTATGGAAATTGCCAGATTCTTTCTTAGGAATTTGCCAAAGTTTTTCAACAACAATGACGTTGCATCAATGCTCAGTTGCTATGTTAGCTTCTCTTTAAAGACATATTGATAAATTGTTGTAGTAGCCAGAGCCTTCATGAGTTTGGCTGTTGATTTATCATCAGTTCGAGTTTCAAGTTCAAATTCATATGCTTTAAGATCAGTAAACAGATCGTGCAACTCAAGCTTGTTAGGTTCTTTTGATTCACAAATAGCTATAGTTCAATAAGGATACTGCTAATGCTTTCATCGAAGTTTGGCATAGATTCTCTAGCCTTCATCTTGATACTGTCAAACCTTTGAATAACAACATACATTTTGTTCTCTTTTGTTTGATTGATTCCTTTGTATAGTTGTATCAGTTACTCGCATATGTCTTTGGTTGTGGAACCCATATTAATATTGATGAAGGTATTCTTATCCAATGTCTAATATAGGATATCATTGGAAAGTGTCTAGATTTTTGTTTTTTTGTCAACAGTACTAAACTCCATTCTTGATTTTTCAATAATCTGAGGAGTATCATCAGATATGACAACGTCAATGTTACCTTTCATGATTTTTATTGGCTCGTGTGTGAAAACATACCACATATCATCATCTTATGTAGCTAAATGAGCCGCATCCTGATCTTCCAATCATAAAAGTCTTCTTTAGAGAACATTGGTATTTTGGTGAACCAGACCATTTTGAGTATAGTGTTAAGAGACAAAAATTATCCTTCTCAGTTACCACTTGTTAGGTTCAGAGATTAATTTAGAGGGGGTAAATAAATTATCTCAATAAATTCTGAAAATATTTTATTTGATTTGGCAACACTTCAATGTACTCTTTTCAGTTGCGTATCCAATAAACCCACAGTGTGTTACTGCTCAAAAAGAGGCTCATTGAATGTGCCGAACGCTGAAAGAATAGTTTGATTCACTACAAGAAAAATAATTTTTCGCAGCACGTCATCAACAGCGTACATTAAAAGCACACTGCGAATATTACTTTTAACGGCGTGCACCCATATGTGCGCTGTTAATAATGTTGTACTTGACAGAAATAATTACGTACATTAAAAGCACGCTTCGGATAGTAATATCCGCAGCATGCATTTATGTGTGCTGTTAATAAATTATATAAACGACAGCGTGCAGTTATATGTGAGCTGTTAATAACCTATGCAATTTTCGCAGCGCACAATAAAGGCACGCCGTTAATAGTATCATTAACAACGCGCATGTTTATGTGCGCTGTTAAAAGTAAATCATTTAAAAAAAATCGTGTCTAGACATTAACGGCGTACATTAATTGCACGGCGTCAATATTCTTATTCACAGCATGCATATTAGCACGCTGCAAAAAAAGGGAGCCTAATTGCAATTTTTAAATTGGCGACAGTTTTGGTTAAACCGTCGCTAATTTAAAAGTGACGACGGTTTAAAAAAACCGTCACTATATCTAGCGACAGTTCAACATAAACAGTCGCTGATTTTAAATCGACGATGGTTTATTAAAAACACCGTCGCTATTAGCGACGGTTCTATATCAATCGTCGCCATTAGCCGTATTAACTTCTGTCACTAATTTGAATTAGCGACGGTTCAATAAAACCCGTCGCTATTAGCGACAGTTCTATTTTAACTGCGTTGATAGCGACGGTTTAGATAAAAATCGTCGCTAATAGTCGCAAATTGTCTATAAATATCCGATTTCCGTTCCAATTTTCTCCACACCACTTCACAACACTTAAAATTTTTCTCTCTTATACGATTTTAGTTTCGATTTAGGGTACATTTTTTGTTTCAATTTTTGGTTAATTTTTTAAGTTTTAGTTAAGATCATAAGTATTGTTATCATAGTCATATTGTAGTTTTTTTTTAAATTTATTTAAAAAATAAAAGTAAATTTTTTTTTTACTTTAACGAAAAAAGTAGCGACGGTTAGTAACCGTCGCTAAATTAACGACAGATTTAAAATCGTCGCTAAATTAGCGACGACGATGACGTTTTTTTACCATCGCCGATTTCAAAAACCGTCGCTAATTTTAGATGTTTTATGAATATTAATGGCGTACATTGCACGCTGCGGATAATTGTATTAACGGCGTATATATACACGTCGCGGATCATAGTATTAACAGCGTGCACATGTACGCCGCGGATAATCTTGAACTTTCAACAGCTTGCAGTTGTGCAATGTGCACCGCGGAAAGAGAATTTGCGCGCTGCTAAAAACCATTTTTGTTGTAGTGATTATAATTGACTAAGCTATCAAATGAATAATTAAATATATGTTGACTGAAATTTAAATGACACAAATTTTTTTCGGGATGTTCGGAGAATTCAAGACACGTACATCACACTTCTTCTTTGCGGAAGGATTGCACTAAAAGATTTTGACAGTCACAAATTTTGGATCTGCCCACTTCAGCAGTACTTACCACACTATCTAATTGAAACTCTTAGTAATTTCTTCTAACAAAACATAACAATATACTTATTGTCATATTACAAGTATTAGGGAAATGATTTGCTAAGAACAAATAAGATCGTCAAATATCATAATGAACAACTAAGCATGTGCTTTCTTTTATCAGTTGGTCTCTTAAATACATTGAAACTTTTCACAAATGCACAAGAGTGTCGTAAGTGTAAGCAAGAATCAGAGAGCCAAAAAATTGATATATTCCTCTATTTAAAATAATCAGTAAAATAAAATCTGATATCAATTCCAAATTAAATAGTCGTTGGTCACGTCATTATCCTTTCTGGAAATAGTACACTGAGCAGTCCTTGCGGATTTCTTACATTCTGATGGGAATCAGACTGTTATTACGAAAAACTTTATCCGGTATTTCACCTAAGCTCTGATTTTTATCACCGAATTTACTGATATTCTTCAGAGAATGTTTGGATTTGAGCTGATTGATCGACTGAAATAAACTGTTAGTTAGGTTCCCATCAGTTGTTCTTAGATCAGTAGGCTTTTATAGCATTAATCCTTTGCCATAGATTATTTTTCGGTTCAACAAGGCTTAGGCATTAATTGGACTCTATCTAACAGTTTTTCTTAGGATTCCTTCTTTGAATTCAGTTCAGATAGGCTTTGTGTTTATCTATTAAATCAACAGCCTTGTTAAATTACCAAAATGTAAGTATTCTAATAGATACGGTGTGTTTAAGGAGAAAACCTTACATATTAATATTAATGTTCTAAAAATCTCAGCCTAGAACCGCTAGGGTGGTGGGTGGTTGCCCAATGCCCCAACTTTTGGCTGGGCAACGCTTCTAGGAGTCTTCAAATTAATCGTCTGCTTAGGCTGTCTATGCGCCACTTAGGTCGTTTCGTAATTTTTTTAAAAAATATTGAAAATAATCAAAATCAAACTTAATCTCCAGTTTAAAGTTTAGAACATATGATGTGTTGATTGAAACATAAAAATTTATTAATATCTGTATGTTAATAATTTATTATTATAATTGAAAATTTTATAAAAAAATATATATTTCATACAAAAACATAATATTCATGAAAATCTAAGGGATTTAAGCTTAAAAAGAATTATCTAGGTGAATAGGCGCTAGGTGGTAGGTAGCCGCTCGCTACCGTCTATCGCTTTTTAGTACAATGATTAATATAATCAATTACCACGTGAATTATATTTCGTATTACTTCCAATTTTTTATGGAAAGGTAAATGGCCAGCTGTTGTTTATTTATTTATTTATTTTATATCAATTTAAATAGAGATTTCAGAAACTTATAAGAATTTTGATAGAAAATTTTGGAAAAGAAAAATTAAAGGTTGAATTTTATTTCAACAAACAAAGAAAAGCCAAAAATTTCGATACAGACTTAAAATAATGTTTTATGGCCTAGTGAGAGGGTAGGCAACAGTCCACATCACCAGCTAATTTTCAGTCAACTTCATCATAAAAGCGTGAAGACTTCCCCCCCAAAAAAAACATGAAGAATGCCCAAGGTTTTTATCAATCTACATCAATTGTAACAAATTTATACTGTCGGTTTTAAAAAATAAACATAAAGACTAGACCTGATCACGGGTTGGATTTGGTCCAGGTCCTGGTTCGGGACGGAAAAATCTCGATCCTTAACTGGTCAACCTGCGACCTTTTACGGTCCGAGTGATGAAACCGGATATCTAAATCCAGATTTGGTTAATCGTCGGTTTCGGGTCTAATTTAACCCTTCAAGTTTTTAAAAAACGATTATGTATATTTTTAAAAAAATGTAAAGAATAAAAAAATAAATTTTAAAAAAATCTTGCACTATTGAATTTATTAAAATTCTATCAAATATTTCATTATCTCAATAAAATATTTCTCAATGAAAATTATGTTACAATTCAACTTTCAACATTTTATATAAAAAATTTATTACATTTCATTATGTTCAATCACATTCACTCCCATTTCTTCTCGTCGCTATTTCGGATGTTCCTTTGGTTTCGTCTTGATCTTCTTCGTCACTTTTAATACGTTATTTCGGCCAGTGGATTTTGACCCATCATTAAGCAAACATTGGACTTCCGAATTTTTGACCTTAAGCTAGAACATCTCTCATACAATGTATTTTCTCAAATACTAAAATTTTGTTCCACTACAACGGTTGAAACAGAACAAACTAGAAATTTTTTGACATTATAGAAAAAAATTGATGTGTTTGTTTTTTTTTTTCGACCACCATCATCAAATGTTTTCTCATCTGTACCATTAAAATAAAAAATAAAGATAACATAATTCTCAAGTTCTTGACTAAAACTTGAAAATCCTCATGGACGTTTTGGTTGTTCTCTTAATAAAAGTTATGATTTAGTAAGTTTAGAAGCAATATTACTATTGATAGTTGATTGTGTTTCATTTTGAACAATTTGTCCATCATATTTGGTGTTATATTTATTATAAATATCATATAAATGAGTTTTAATATTAAACAAAATCAATGAGTTATTAAGAATAGTTTTCATAACATGGTCTAAAGATTCATAATATAATGTTAACATTTATTGTAAACCATCTAATTAAAATCTATGATCTAAAACAAAAGCCCATAAAACTATTTCAGGAATTTTTAAAAATAATTTTGCCATTTTTATTCATGACATAAATACATTGAACTGAATCGTCGTTATTGGATTTAATATATTTACTAGAAATATATGCAATATTGCAACAATATGTTATAACTAAATGAGAAGTAGGATAATAAACATCGGATAATGGATCGCTAGCATAATTAAAACTTTTAAAATTTCACAAATACTAGTACATATGTTTCATTGATTTGAAATTGAATAAATATCATAAGATTGATCACGTTTCTTAGGTTAAGCGTATATGAGTGAGAGTAATACTGAGATGGATGACTCCTAAGAAATTCTAGTGCATCAAGCTGCCGACGTTATGCTGCTTGATCTGATTGGCTAGATAGCGCGTAAAAGAGTGACATAAGATTTTAATGGATAATATTTTCTTTGCCGAGGACATGATCGACAGTAGAAAAATGATAAGACTGATCTATAAGAGATATGAGACAACACTAGCAGATAGACACGCACCTCCTCGGATTCATGGGCTAACAGCCCAACCCATTAACACCGAAGTAAGTGCACTTTACTCTGTCACGAGTATAAACTAATAATATTGTGCATTGGCTAACAACTATAGATTTTGGCCTAGTGGTAAGAGCTTGATCCTAACAATTGGTATCAGAGCAAAGCCATGATTGGTTAGGTAAGCTATAAAAGAGTGACACCAGATCTTAACGGGTAATATTGTCTCTGCAGGGGACATAATCGATGATGGAGAAATGGTAAAACTGATCTCTAATAGATATGATACAACATCAGCAGATAGACATGCACCTTCCCAAATTCATGAGCCTAACAGTCCGACCCATTAAATCTGAAATAGGCACACTCTGATGCCACGAGTATAAAGAATAAAGTTGTATATTGGCTAACAGCTATTGCTCTTGGACTAGTGGTAAGTGTTTGATCTTAACAATGGTGATGAAAAATATACATAATAAATCTTCGTATTCAAAAAAAATAATAATAACAATTTATATGTTGAATTTAAACGAATTGGAATGACTTGTGCAAATCATTTATGCCTTATACAATTTATTTTGAAAATTTTGCCACATTGTTTCATAACTAGGGATTGTGTCCATAAATAATTAATTGTGTTCCAAATTGGTTCAATATGTGATAATAAATTTTTTAGTCCATCTTGAACACACACATTTAAAATATGACATGTACACTTAATATACAAAATTTACCACCTAATGATGATTTGCATATTTCAATAAGATTACTAATACTAGAAGTATTTGGACTAGAATTGTCGAAAAAAATTGAAAAACTTGAGAAATTAGATCATATTCTTCTAAATAACAAATATAAGTTGAGAAATATTTTTTTCCGTGTGTGTTTCATTAAAAAATATATATGCGAACAATATTTTTTGAATTTTCCAATAATTATCAATCTAATGATATGTAATACTCATATATGAATAACTTTATCAACGATCACTCCAAATATCGAAACACAAAGAAAATTTATTTTAAACTTGAAAATTTTTTAATTATTTTTTTAACAAAAAAATTTCTTTTTTAAGTGTGTATTTGAGAGTATTTTGTGTGATACATCTAATAGAAAGATCTTCACTTGTAGAATGCCAGTGTTCAAAAAATAATTTATCACTTAAAATAAAATAAAATTGTTTAACCGCACAAAATCTAGCAGTTTCTTCTCTAAATTTAGATTATTCAAATTTAAAAAGTTGAGTATCATTACCTGATTGAGAAGAGTATGCTGGAATTTGAGTTTGAAAATGATCGATACCAATTTTCACCATATGATTTTTCTATACGTGCCGCGTCAAAGTTCCATAACCACCTCCTTGTTGAAATTTTAAGTTATCAAACAAAATTTTCATTTGACTTGCATATCTCTGGAGGGAAGTGCCACCATTTCGAAATTTTTAGGGAAGATATTGGAATATTTTGATAATCAAGAAACATTTGAGAATTAGAGAATGAGAGAAAATTAGTAAAAAATATGAAGGGGGAGGGGTTTTATAGAAAGAAAATTTGGAAAAAAATATTTGTGCAACGGTCGAGACAGGCCGACCGACGGGTCAACTTGTCGGCCGATTCCGATTCTGGTCCGAGTTTGACCCAGCTCTTTGCTAGGTCTAATAAAGATGTAATAGACACTATTTATCTATATTTAATTTAACTGAGAACTTCTTGATTTACCAATATTGTACACAACTTTGATGACCGTAAAAATTAAATCTTTTAAAAAATACAGTAATTAAAATACCATATTTTGATCACTCTATTAGGGCAATTATTGTTTCCTAACAGTTATCTCCGAATAATTACACTTTTTGTAATTCTTGATAATCAAATATGTGATTGACTCTAATATAAATTATAGGACCGAGTGCTTATCAGTTTCAAAAAAATATAGCTAGTGACAATAATGTTACTCTTAATCTTTTAAACTGTACAACAATCCAAATACCATGTTTCGAAAATGTAAAATGCAGCATTTTTTAGTGGATTTGTTATAAATATTTAATTTTTTGTTAATTAATTAGTTGTTAACTAGTAGGATTTGATGTTACAAACTTACCAATTACACAATTCTAACCGATTCTCTTTTCCTTCTGCCAAACTCAACCTTCATGTTAGGGCAAAGTATTTAATGGACACCTAAAAATTAAAATTTATAACAATATGGTAAATAAAAAAAAGCTTCATCTTGATCATGTAAATTTGATTAATTTTATTACTACAAAAACATCAAGATATATTATTTAAGTATTTATTAAAATATTTTATCTTCCTAACAATTCGGTTTTTTATTTTTCTTTCTTCTCCTTTTCCAAATAGGTTACAATAAATATTTATCTTCCTTTCTTTTTCATCAAAGAGATATTGTTTTAGAGTATCAAAGAGATATCATCTTTTGAATAACTTAAAATAAGTTCAAACTTATTTATAGGCCTACACAAGTAGGTAGGAAAGAATCAATACATGTTCATAATCAGAAATATAATGTCAAAAAATTGTAATTTTAGAAAATAAAACACCAGTCGAAAATATTTTCAATACAAAATTATCGTAAAGAGCTATTATCATCTTACCAAAAGTTAAAGCGAATGATAATGGTGCAACAAATATATTTAAACTCATACAATAACCCGAAAACCATGTTTCCATCGCAACTCTCATACGAAAATTATTGATTCCCAACAAATTGTTCACTCAGTAATCCATGATAATCGAACACGTGACAATGACTCTAATATCAATTATATGATCGACTGTTTGGTGTTTCACCAAATGCAATAGCTAATGATAAATACACATGTAAATTTTTTTAAAGCGTACAGAAACTCAAACACCATATACGAAAGATTAGGTCCATATCTTGTTATGTGATTATACTTTTTCCAAACTTTAACATGCATTACATGCTCTAATGAACTTAGGAATATGAGTTAGTCTATCCTTCATGAAATATTTCATTAAAGCTTTTGACGTCATTTGTTCCGTACAATGAACTTCGAAATGTTGAAATAATTTCATAGTCTTTTGTGAATATTTAATGTTTAATAGCTTAGGACAATTAGATGGTCCTAACGCTATATTAATTCATAAATATCTCCCTTTAATATAATGGTCCTAACTCTATTGATTTATTAAATATATCTCTTAATTAACACAATTGAGATGTTTCTCATAAATTATTTTTCTTAATTATATACTATACATGGGAGATAATTTTAATGTTGTTAAAAGTTATAATGACACCCGGCCTTTCTGTAGTCTTCATTTTATTTTTTTCTTCGACTCTGCGTAGGTATGCTTTCAATTTTGTAGACATATCTCCTACTTGACCCGAACCATGAAAAATAATAATTTTTTGACAAAAATATTACTTTTCACTCGAAATATTGACCGAGTCGACCCATCTTACAAATATAGATTTTTGAGACCGTTCCGCAAGAGACATACTGGAGCTATCTATGTTCACTGCAAAAAAAAGGCCTACGACAACCGTGTTTCACCGTTGTCGTAAGTCTTTTAAAACTGTTGTTAAAGCCTCTGTGGTTAAAAGGTGCGCTCAAAAACAACGATTTTTATCCGTTGTTGTAGCTACAATTCAAAAACCGTCGCAAATAAAATTAGCGACGGATTTACTTATAACCGTCGCTAATTAGCGACGGATAGCGACTGTTTAAAAAATCGTCGCTAAAATTAAGGACGGTTAATTCATGATTTCTGTCGCTAATTTTAGCGATGGCTAATTCATGATTGCCGTCGCTAATATTTTCAGTAATATAAAAAAATTACTTTTAATAATTTAATAAATTTAAAAAAACTTACAATTTGAATAGGCGAATAATATTTATGATCTTAACTAACATTTAAGAATTTATCAGAAAGTTAAAGCGAAAAAAATTACCTTAAATCGAAACTAAAATATCGTAAGAAGAAAAATTTTAAGTGTTGTGAAGTGGTAAAATCGTGTAAGAGAGAAAATTTTAAGTGTTGTGAAGTGGTGTGTGTTAAAATGGACCGAATGTGTGGATATTTTTAATCAATGTTAAAACCGTCACATTTTTAAAATTTGCGACGGTTTTGCATATAAAATTTGCGACAGTTTTGCCTATACCTTTTATCTCATTATAAACCTTTTAAACTCCTTTATACCTTTTATCTCATTATAAACCTTTTAAACTCCTTTCTCTAACTTATGGAGACAAGGAATATTACATCAATAATAATTCAAACCTACAACAAGAGCTGTAGAAAATATTAACCTTCATTTTATTCCTTTCATACGTAAGTTTTCAAGCAACTAGGCTGCCAATTTTATGGTCAAATATTTAATTAAAAGATAAATAGGAGAGTTTATACATGTCGTGACTTATATCTATGCAATAGAGGCGTAAATAAAATTAAAATAATACAAATTTTTTTTTTCACTTTTTATAGTATATATTAAATCTATTTCCTATTATTTAAAGAATAATAATAATTTGTTCGACGAACAAAATTTTCATTAAAAAATACAACCTCGAAGAAGTTTGGATTGCTTAGATGATAAAGGTGAAACCAATTCGTTTTATTATTTGAGGACAAAGATTTACCGTTAATCATTGTTTTTCAACTAAAATACGAATAATTGAAGTGGTAAAATTTATAAAAATAAGTTAAAATTTTAAGTAAAAAATAATCAATAATTTAAATTGTTAGCTACATTAATTCTCACGGGTTGCAACGGCCAAACTTAGTTGCAAACTTACAATCGGCAATTGTTGTAAGTATTTTATTTAATAAACAAAATAACTACTTGAATTATGTTTTTATAAAGGAGACAATTTTTTAAACATTTTTTTATAAATGACAAAAAATTGTATGAGACGGTCTCACAGGTCGTATTTTGTGAGACAGATCTCTTATTTGGGTCATTCATGAAAAAATATTACTTTTTATGTTAAGATTATTATTTTTTGTTGTGAGTCTCACAAATAAAGATTCGTGAGACGTCTCACAAATAAAGATTCGTGAGACGTCTCACAAGAGAGCTACTATTTTTAAATATGAATATAGACAGAGAGATTTTGTAGATATAATACACAATTTCTTATTTTTAATCAAAAAAATGTTTGAAATTCGTTCGCCCCTAAAAAAATATCGAATATTTGAACTACAATATCAGCTTCGAACCTCCCAATAAAAGTGAAATAACATTGAAAGTGCAAAAATATCTCCTGATTAGTTCTTATTATTTGATAGTACACAGAGAGTGGACCTCTAACTTTCTTTATCACGTGTTAAAGTTCGTTTTTTGTCGGTAACTATGTTTCGCCTAGTATTTTTTTGAGCAATAGTTGTCCTATTAAAAAAATCGGTACATAATGTTTGATTAATTATTGTCCAATTTTTTAAAAATAATATATATAGCCTAGTCACTTGGGAACAAGACATGTTAGTGGGGCAATTTGTCGGGTTAAAGAAATGTCCTTCCTTATACGCTGTGACGATCGAACGAGATGAACCCTATCTATATGGCCCGGACACCTGAGAAAAAAGACATGTTAGTGGGGTGCTGGAAGTTTTCTCGGCGTAACTACTCCGAAGTTCAAGTCTATTAAGTGAATACACAAAGAAAAGATAATGCAATATAAATGAAAATATAATGAGTGCCAATGATCACGACTTTTTTTTATTTTACCTATGTTGGGATATTTATTGGATGCTGAGATCGTGAATCATCTTGAGATGCTCAGGTAGTGGCCACGGTGTGGGAATATGGCCCATGTTATGATTTCCACATGATTTGCGAACATGGGGTCAGAACGGATCCCTGGATTTTCGGTGGATAAGGTTCACAATCATTTTGACTTAGTCCCCTTACGTTGCTTGGGCTCGGATACGGATCCGAGCTTGTGTGAACTTGTAACAATATGATAATCTACTCGAGCTAGTGCAAGCCCAGGGTTGATAGGAACAGAGTACTCTTTCCTTATGTGGACGGGTTTTTTGAGTACATATATTACCGAGGTAGCTATTGTGATATTTGATAAGCGTTGACATTATTTGGGCTCTCCCACACCAAGACTCTCGGGGCCAGTTTTGGGCTGGCCTTGCCTTGGCTTTTATTCTCATGCTTGAGTTAAAGGATTAATCGGGCTCTTACTGAGGTATCATTACTCCCTCCTTAAGTAGTCGGGCTTGAGTCATGTTCGCTGCCGGAGTAGTCAAGTTGGCTCAGGGCGGGAAAACAACTCCGTTTTTAATTGTAGGCGGACTATGGCTAACATAAGCCCTAGCATTTGAAAAGACGAATGTCAAGTCAGACGTCGCTTCACCTATCCTACCCGAATTTTCATCTTATCGAGTGACCCGGTTCATTTTCCAAGGTAAATTCTGATCTTTTTCTCATCCTCCGATCAACGGCCCCGATTAACCTCTTGTCTGTTATAAGTATTTGAACGCCTTCATCATTTCTCATTTTCACAAAACCTTGATCTTCCGCACTTATTGGCACCCATCTCAGCTTCTCAGATGCAATGCTTTTGTCCGGCATGCTGTTTCTGTTTTTCCGACCACCCCCACCTTCTTTTCTCTAGTCCTCGTAAGTTTTCTTGCTCCATGTTTTTTCCAAAATTTCTAACTCTACATCTTCTACTTCTAGAGCAATGTTCGTGGATCGTTTGGGTATGAGCCCACGGCAGTGCATTGTGACTTCGCCCTTCCTCGCTCTATTGCCACCTCCAAAAATCCCATCCTCGTCCCTTATGTCAGAATCGTAAGCCAAAACCCCAAAAAATACAAACAACCTAAACTCTCCCACCCAGCTACCGGGCCCTCCAGTGCCTGGGAAAAGTACAAGGAAAAATTTGAAATGGCTCTTGAAGCCGGGGCCAAGAACCTGGGTGTTTCTTGGGTTTTAACCACAGCCAGCACCCTGTGACCCGTCTCAGACGAGGACCTCCGAGCTCTCGGATCCATCCCTTTTACCTTCATGATTATTATTCTCGATCACTCGGATCGTGATGATCACCCCCCCAAGGACTTCTATAATTTCTTCCAGGACCAAGTTAAAAGTGGTCTTCGATTCCCTATTTCCTCTTTTTATATCGAGGTAGCCCATTTTCTCAGGGTTCACCTAAACCAACTCCATCCAAATTCCTTCCGTATAATGGCATCGGCCTTTGTGCTATTCAGGATGAACAACCTCTTGATCAACCCCCAATCCTCCATTACTATGTTTCTTGTCGTTTCTATGAAAGAATAGAAAGGTCGATATTTTTTCATCAGTCTTCCTTGCTCGACCAGCTTATTATTTACCATTCCCACTCAGCCCGAACTTCCTCGAGCCTACAAGTTCGAAGAGCCCTATATCCAGAGCCAAGAGCTCGTGTAATGGAAAATGTTTAAATCTTCTGCTCTAATTTCGGAGGAGAATCTGATTGTCTACAGGTTGAGTTCACGGGTGGAGAATCCCCTGGACCGAGTAATTGATGCTCTTGTTGTTTCGACTACTCCACCCGGTACACTCTTTGATCATCTAACTTTTTTTCTTAATATTTATGTCATTTGACCCAAATTTGTTTGGCTATTGTGGAATCTGCGGAAGCGAAACGATCATTTGCTAAAAATCAGGCAGTCGAGAAGGCATCAGAGGCCAATAATACAGCCACGCAGAAAGTTGCACTCGAGAAGAAAGCTCGGGCCAAGCAACTGTCCTAGAAAGTGAAGAATGTAGTCTATGCCTGGGTTGCCAAGGAGAGAGAAACTACGGAGGCCCGAGAGGCCGAGAAGAGATTAACTGCTGAAGCCCGAGAGAGGGCTGATGTCGAGGAGATGACAGGGGGAGAAATGAATGTGACTCGAGTCGAGGGACAGAACCCCAAGCTTCAATCTCCCACGAGCTACATGATCTATGAACGTGGGGTTAGAAAGGATCCTTGGATTTTCGGTGGACAAAGTCCACGATCATTTGACTTAGTCCTCTTACGTTTCCCGAGCTTGGATACGGATCCGAGCTTGTGTGCACCTGTAACGATCTGATAATCTATCCAGGCTAGTGAAAGCCCGGGCTGACATGAACAAAGTACTCTTTCTTACCCCGGATTTTTCTGGTGACTATGTGACCAAGATATCTATTGTGACCTCGGGTAAGTGTTGACATTATCGGGGCTAATTCCCACCCAAAGACTCCCGGGACCAATTCTGGGCTGGCCTTGCCTCAATTTCCACTCCCACGCTCGAGTCCAAAGATGAACGAGGATCTTACCGAGGTAACTATGTTTCACCTATATTTTTTTTGAGAAATAATTGTCCTATTAAAAAAAATCAATAGATAACGCTTGATTATTTTACTGTGAAACTACTCGAATTATAGTGTTCAGATCGAAAATGCAATAAAATTTAAAATATTTGATTTACATCAGTTATATAATGTCTATTAAGGAATCAACAACCTTTTGTCATACTTGTTTGATTGGAGGGGAAAAAACATGTGCCCTGCCTAACCTTCAATGCGTTTCAAAAGACAATTTAAACAAATCGATGAAGTTGGAGTACTATTTTATTAGTTTAAACCTCCCACCTATTTCAAAAGACAATTTAAATAAACATGATGTTGGAGTATTATTTTATTAGTTTATATTGTACTACAGCTAACTATTAATATTATATATTAATTTAAGTTTATTTCGTCACGTTTCACACCTACAGAAAAATGTGGCATGGTATTAGTGCTCAATTAATAATACTAATTCTTTAATACCTTCAATCCATTGCATTTATTGTTGCTCTAAACTTGAGCCTTCGACAAACTATGGTGTCTAATGGTGGGAGAAATCAAATAAGATTAATCTCCTTTAGTAACTTTTAAAATTTTTATGTAATTTTTTTTTCAATATTACTAATAAAAAAAGCGTCCAATCATAAAAAAATATCATTCAGAACATATTGTCACGGACTTCACCCTTGTGAGATGTCGATATCGGAAATAATTATATTTGGTTTATCTCGTATGTAAAGATTATTTTTGAACGATTTGACAATAGGAAATGTCTGTGAGACCGTCAACCCTACCGATATTCACAATAAATAGTCATGAATTAAGAATTTAATACTACGTGGAGTTAATATCGATGTTTTGGAAGATCTCGATCACAAAATTTCTTATAGTTGTAGATTTCTTACCTTTTGAATTCTTTGAATAATCTTTTTTATTATTTTTTGTCCTTTTTTCACTCTTACTATTTGTTGGGCAATAATTTGCTCCGGGAGACTGGATTTTATAATGATGGCTTAATACAATGCACAATTTAAAAATATTATTAAATAAAAAATTGATAAAAGTTGTCATACTTTGGTTTTGTCGCTCAAAAATTTTATTTATTCTCCGACCACCAAATCTTCGAGAAGATTTGAAGTTGGATCGAATAAATCAAAGACCTCGTGACAGAATCCATTGCCATCGAATTAATTTAATGAAGTAAAATATGTTTCTTCTGGATTTTTAACTATAAAAAAATGGTTAAAATTTTACAATTTTAAAATCGTTTCGAGGAAATTAAAATATTTCCGATGTTGCATCCATTGCCAAAAATCCGTAGATGATTCATATATCGTTTAGTTGTATCTTATTAAAATATTTAAATAATCTATAAACTCTTACAGAAGAGGAAAAAAATGAAGGGAAAAGAAACAAACATAGCGAACGAGAAAGAAAAATATTGCGAGTGAAAGTATATGAATAACAGTAAGAAATTGGGCAAAATATTGTTCTTAAAAATAAGTTATCATGATCTTATTTTTTCTAGAGAAATAATCTTAAAAGCTAATTTTTTTTTTTATTAATATATACACGTTTGAGATCTTTCTTGAAAATTTATCGAAAAGACTTGCAAATATCTTTTTTTACGTTTTATATCTTGTAGCGGGAGAATGACTGCTTCCGAGAAAACAGATGGCCGGAGCAAATAACCAAATCTCGACTTAAAGAATATAATTAGAAAACATATATAGTGAACTGGGAGGATTCCAACGGAGGAAATCAATTTAAATCCTGGATTTTCGAATCCAAAAATTATGGAGGGATAACTACCATTTTCCCCAACCTCAACCCAACAGAAAAAGGAAAAATGTCATCTCAATATGTACCGGGTGCTACCCGACAAGGAAGCAAATTCCAACCCTCAAGGCAAACCCAGGAACGAGAACAAACACTGCAAAATTCATCCTCGTATAGCAAAACGATTTGTTGGGCAGAAGCTTACTTAAGTAGATGAAATTCAGCACAAAGTGTGTGATGATTGCAAAATGTTCCGGATGACTCCGTGAACATACAAGCTAAACAAACCTTTATTTCATACACTCTCAAGGCGCGATTTCTTAGGTACATTTTAAGCAAGACGGGTTTTCGTGTACACATCATTGGTAAACATCAACTCAACGATGCATTTGTTATCATCTCAATTCATGACTCCAAAGTTTACGCTAAAACCTTACAACCATAAATTTCACTGACCAACACATCATTCTATTACAGTTCATAAGGTTCAACCTCAACAATAGAAAGAAATCAACTTGGCACGGGCACTGTGACATAAAACAGCTACTATTGGAATAAGATTCTCTATTTACCCATGAAGATGATGCAATAACCTCATCAGTTGTTGATTGGGTCATCCTCTCCATCACAAACATCCTTGCACGAACTAAAGACAACCAAAAAAAGGCAAAAAGGGAAAAAAGCAAGAGGGGAAAGAGAGAGATGGGAAGTGAATAGTAAAGCACGAAAATATTATTAAAGTAAAGCACCATGCCCTGGTCGGGGAGAAAAAATGGAGATTAGTTACGTACTCAATCAAAGGGTGAATTAACAGAAACGATTGGATCTTTTAATATATTAATATTAAGAAGCAAGATTACATTAACAAACCACACAGAAACATGTGCAACTAACGTGCAAGTACTTGGGATGTTACAGGCATCGCGAGGAGTAATTACACTGGACACTTTGTGTATCCTTACAAAAATAACTATGTTAAACAAATAGATAGAATGCAACGCCTAAAATGGGGATAATTAAGTAAAACACATTCAACAGAGATAATCCGTAAACATATTGAATAATGAGCAGCAGAAGCGGAAATGAGAGAGAAGATCCTCCCTAATTATCTTTGTTTTCCAATATAAATGAAAAGTAGTGTTATAATGAAATAGAATAAAGGAAATACCTGTTAAAAAAGAATAAATGACTGAACAATAAATTAATCAACCCACCCCGCCACATCTGACTTGATATCGGCCTTAAGAGTACCTTGACCAAACAACTTTCAAGAGGAAGAGAAAGAAAAAAAAGGGTATGGAAAGAAAAGGAAAAAAAGGAAAGAAAAAGGAAAATGGGAGAAAGAGAAAAGATAAACATAAAGACGAGGAAAAGGAAGTAGAAAATACAGTACAATTATCAACAAAATATTATTGTTTATATATATCCCAATGCAACAATTGTAGTTAATACTCCCAAATCATGGAGCATACTACACACGCAACAATAAACCTTCTGCTACATCGGCAAATGCGGTTGTTGCATACCTTTCAGTTACAATCAGAGAAATTCAGCAGATCCAAATCAACTGATTGAGCAACAAGAAGCAGCAGTCCAAAAACCTGCATCTTCGTGTGTTGTAACAGGCCCACCAAACCAATAAATTTATATTAAAAAGAAGATTTATATCAACCATATCAGACAAAATCGTCAATCCAACGGTACTAGTCAATCAGCTGTTCAGCAAGGAAAGGAAACAAGGCCACGTTCCTGAATCCAGGGTTAACTCATAAAATTGAACTTAGTTTGCTAGGAAATTCATTAAATTAAAATTTAATGATTTCCTATAAAAAAATTAATAAAAGTTTGATGTATGGTGGATGAAATTTTACAAGAAGGTAAAGGAATCACACTTAACCAACATCAATTCTTGAATATACTAACACAACCATTAATATCAAGTAGTTTGGAAAATACATTTCATGATTGGATCAGCGAAACACACTTCTTGAAGCGTTTTAAAAAGAGCAAGCAAGTCTCCAAACTGCATCGTTAATCTATTCAACCTCAGACCTGCAAAAGAAACAAAGAGCACATTCATCACTTCAAGAGATAAACCACCTAATTGTATTGACCATCAAATAAGAAGGCCTCAAATAAGAAGGCCCGAGTTCTTGAAGAATCCTTTCTCCCAGTTAATCACATGTTGGTTATCAACCCATACACCTCTTGAAAGCAGTCCGTCTAGCCTAATGTTCCTCAATGTGACTTTGTTGATGACCACTTTTTTTATCATCATCCTCATCTCTTTCAAAAATATTATGCGAATCATCCAGCCTGTGCACAGAGACATCACCATGTGTGATTGATATTTCATTCTTATTTTTAATAACTTTATCTTCATGTTCCACAGGATCAGAATCACTTAATTTATGATTATTTTCTTCTGAGATAGACCCCGAGGGCTTTCTGTGTTTGGACTTGTGGTAATCTGAACGCTTACTGCCTTTATGTTGCTTTCCTTCAGTAGATCTTGATCTGGAATGCATTCTATCCTGGTATTTTGATTTCTCTTCTCTGGCCCCTTCCGATCTTTCATTTGGCCGACGCTTATCTTCCTGGGATCTGGACCTCGAGCTCCTTCTGCGTTTCGATCTGCTTTCTTTCGGAACTCTCGGAGAAGATCTGCGTCCATGAGTTCGATCATCTACTGAGGTTGATCTGGAGCGTCTTTGACTCCGATATTTAGACTTTTCTGCTCTTCTTCCGTCTTTTTTATCACTAGAGTGATGCTTAACTTCAAGAGACCCTGACCTAGAGCGCCTCCTCTGTTTTGATTTAATCTCATCATCCCCTGAAGATGAAGACCTGATCCTATGATGCCGAGGAGATCTTGAATAATGACGGGATGACTTTGTTGTTCTCTCTTTTGGATTAATTCGGCGCCCCTTTGGTGAACTTGAATCAACTCGATGAGAACTCCTAGTTTGAGGGCTCACACTTCTGCTCCTGTTTCTCCTTGAAACAGGTGAAAGGCTATCACGCAACCTATCTGAGTCCCTTCTTCTACCTCTATCACTGCGATCCCTACTATCCCTGAAATATCTTCGTTCTTTTTCATTGCTCACGTAATGGCGAAATCTCCTAGGTGATCTGGATCTGTAACCACGAGCTCGGCGAGTTGGAGGCGAGAATGAGCGAGACCTCCTCCTCAACCGGTAATTCACAGGAGATGCTGACTTGGACCTAGATCTTGACTTTGTTCGAGTAGCAGAAGGTGACCTGATACAGACGTCAATAAGTGAACTAAAAATTCAATGTTTTTTCCTTGAGAAATAAAGAATAACTGTATAATATATATGATATATATCATACATAAAGCATCTCTAAATCATCTACAAACTGCTAATTTCCAAGGAAAAAAACTTAACATAAGATAAATAAATCCCAAGTCAGGAAAAACATGCAGTTAATGAACTGTGGTAAAGAGAAGATCGTTACCAAAAATAACTCATGTTTTTTAACTGTATCAGTAAATTCAGTACAATAGCAAAAGATATAAAAAGAAGCCTATGACATTTTAGAAAACAAAATATTAGTTCTTCCTTATCGGTATCATTATATAGGATACAGCTCAAAGATCAATTTAAAACCAGCAGCATGAGAAAAACATGCCATAAGAGCAACTGACGGGTAGTTCCTGAATTTAATCGGGGTATGACTAAAAATTTAGCATGTGTGATGCCAGTGCATACCTGTACTCAACAGAACTCGACCGATTTTTTTATAAAGTTAAAACTAAGAGTAAAGTTTTCAAATTATTGTCATGACAGGAGCAAACTAACCAACTGCTTTTCGAATGTAATAAAAACCAGACAAGATTCCAGGCCACTGTCATTAGAATGTCAATAATACAGTACATATAACTGCATTGACTCCCACAATATGCATAGAGGTGATTTCGAGAATATTTTGGATCCCCATTTAAGTTTCAAACCCACTTTATTTCACAAATAAAATTGCATCTTAAAAACTTCGCCTCCAAGGCCCCTCCAAATTTATTGATAGCAAACTTTCCTGACAGTAACCAATCAAAGGCGACTGAGATCAAAAGCAACATACCTTGATTTTTTATCAGAATCCTTTTCTTCAATAACCAGTCCATCTGCTTGCATCTTTTTAGTTATTTCTGCAGCCCTGGCGGCAGCTAAGTCAGTTGCAGACTTCATGGTTGCAGCTCTGTTAGCAGCCTGTTGTGCTGTAAGTGCTTGCTGCATCAACAGAGCCTGCTGAAATTGCATTTGTTGCATTGCAACAGCTTGCTGCATCACCAAAGGCAGAGAAGATGAAGCCAGTGGTGAATTCAAAACAGGCTTAGGCGGAAGTGATTTAGCCATTTCGACATTCAGAGGACGACCCCCAACATCCATATTATTCAATGCCAAGGCAGCTGTAGCTTCTTCAGGTTTTGAGTATTCAATGTAAGCGAAATGTTTTGAATCAGTGATATTGCATTCAACAACTGTGCCACCAAGGCCAAAGAGCTGTTTTAACTGATCCACGGTCAGAAGTGGGCTGAGATTGCTAATTTGCACAGTTTTTTTAAGGGAATCGGCCTTTCCTTTTTTATCAGCTGATCCTGATAGATTAAAAGAATAAATAAGTACAAATTATCAAAATTATTCAGAATCAGTATTGACAAGACAAGTTAACAAATCTAATGACAAAAAATATCGACGACATAGTAAAATTGAAACCGTAAAAAATGAGGTAAATCAAAATAGATAGCGTTAACAAAAACATAAATAAAAAATCAAGCAAGTCTCTGATTTTATGTTATTTAACAATTTTTCATAGGAACTCAAAACTTTTGGACAAGACTATATTGGTGGAGCTTGGGGAGTGAAATTCTTACCAGAGGAGTCTTTTGAGGAATTAGCTTGGACCTGCGCAGCATGGGCTTGAAGAGCCTGGGCGGCAACAATTGCCTGAGCAGCAGCCATTGCAGCAGCAGATGGTGCCATTGGCACTTGACTAAGGGTTCCCATGGTAGTGGTTGCAGCTAATGCAGTCATCAACAGATTGTGAGGCAGGTGACTAAACTTGCAATCAGTTTTCGCACACCGCCCACTAAGATATTCTCGACAAATTTCGCCGAGAGATTGCCCAATTCCGGGTAAAATTGCTCCACCAGAGGCCCCAGAAACAACACCTGGAATCATGCCAAGCAACCCAGGAAAAGCACCAGATACAGAACCAGAATAGTTTGGCATATTCGGCATGGTCTGGTTAACTAAATTCGGAAATGAAGCTGCTGGAGCCATCCCAAGAAGCCCTCCAGAGGGTGTCCCTGGATAAAAGAACTGCGATGTTCAGATTTGTACCACGTAATTATTGATAAAATTTCTTCCTAGCCACCAAAAATGCACTGAAGGAATTTAGGACAAACGATGTAATTCAATTCCATCAAGAAATGTTGCTCCCTCATTCAGAAATAGTAAAATTTGATTGATTTAAACTTTGAAGTATATATGATCCATAATTGGAGCTCAAGAGAATGAAATGGCATATGCTAAATCCAACGAAAAACTGACCAACTAATCCTTGATATATTTTCTAGCATTTCTCCATAAATTACAATTGTCAATGAACTACGGAGCACATGAAGCACAAAATTCCATATATATAGAACTTCTAAATGCTCATCCGGTGGTAGCCATGATCAACCCAACAAGTATGAAAAACACAATAGAGTATGGAGCCCTAAGAAATATCAATGGAATGTAAGAATCATAGTTGTCAAAAGCGGTCGCCTTGGTCGCTTAAGCGCAAAACGACGCGAGGAGCAAAACCTGCGCTTCGGGAACTCAGAAGCGCAAGAAGTCTATGAAGCTCACGCTTCTTTGCGCTTCGCTTGGGAGCGAGAAGCGATTGTCTGTGCGCTTCATAGAAGCCGCACAACCATTTTTTTTTAAAATTCTGCAGACTTAAAATTCGAAGTACGATTTTAAGTCTGCCTAAGGCCCTAATAATTTTTAAAAAACAAAATTAAGCCCAGCTCATCTAAACCATTGTTGTCTTGCTTCTCAAATCTCACCACTCACTGCCTCGCCTCTGCCACTGCCATCTCTGCCGTGTTCCCCTTCTCTTTTGCTGCCCAAAATTTGTAAACCCTAATTTTAGGAATTTCTGGAAAAAAAAATAAACTGTGTTGTTTTTTTTTAATAATAGATGATTGTTATTTATTTTTTAGTTATTTAATCATGTCAAACACAACAATTCCATCAAATCGAAAAGATATTGCTTGGAATTAAACAATTCCGGACCCTAAAAATCCAAATATTGTATGTTGTTTTGTGGTAAAATAAAAAATTGTGAGATATATCGGCACAAGCCACATTTAGTTTGGGGTAATAGAAATGTGAAAGCTTGTCCGAAATGCCCGGAGTATGTTATAAAAGAAATTCAAGAGTTAATGCCAAAAAAGAGTACTTTGAAGAATGAAATGGATTATAGTCCTCATTTAGATGATATTGTTGATTTGGAAGAAGATGATATTCAAACTAAACTGAAGGGAAACCACCAATATCCGGTTCAAGTATCCCTTCTACGGTGCAGGGTAAAAAGTGTAACCAAAAAGGGCCCATTGACGGTTAACCTTTATATTGTGAAAGATGTGGAAGAAATTGTCAGAAAAGACATGCGAAAAATAAAGGCCAGTATGACAAAAATAAAAAGAAACTAAGAGAAGATGCGGTTAAGTAATTTTCTACGTGGATGTATCATGCCGGAATTCCTTTCAATGTCGTTAAATATGATTCTTTGCAGCTCTGTATAGAAGCTATTGGAACATTTGGAGTGGGAATGAAACCTCCATCATATCATGAACATAGTTGTCAAAAGCGCGAGGCGCAAAAAAGCGCTCAAGTGTCTTGGGCTTCAAGCGCAAAGCGCAAAGCGAAGCGCACGCTTTACGGAAAAAAGCGCAATAAACAAAATATTATCAAAAAAATCAAAATAAAATAAAAAGTCTTTGAAAATGTGATAGATAAAATATCAAATGTCATTATAATCGTCATCTTCCAAATCTACGTCACGCCGCAATAAACAAAATATTATCAAAAAAATAAAAATAAAATAAAAAGTTTTTGAAAATGTGATAGATGAAATATCAAATGTCATTTTAATCGTCATCTTCCAAATCTACGTCATCAGCCCCATCACTTGATTTGTATCCATCGGTATCTTCTTCTTCTTCAGTTTCTTCATCAATGTTGATCTCTTCTTCATCCACTTCATCCACAAGACTAGTTCGAGCTGAAGATTGCTTTTTTTTGTTGAAGTGGATGATGCCGCTCCTTTTGAAGTAGATGCATTTCGAGATCGAAAGTCATATGCACTTTCACCAACCTCAACCGCTTGTGCTACATCACTCCAACGCAAATCATCATCTTCAAAGACCAAATCGTTATCTTCATTCTCGTTATCACTATCATCCAACTTTCCCAACAACCATTCGTTACTATCATCTATTTCTGACAAAGAAATAGGATCAATCTTATCTCGCATGGCATATCTTCGCCTCAACGCTCTGTTGTATTTGATATATACCAAATCATTCAATCGTTGTTGAGACAACCTATTTCTTTTTTTAGAATGTATCTGCCAAAAAAATAGAAAGTAAAAAATTAGGTTCATGCTCCATAATATAAAATTTAATATGTAAAAAAAACTTCTAACTTACACGTTCAAATACACTCCAATTACGTTCACAACCTGAAGAAGAGCATGTGAGGTACAAAATCTTCAGTGCAAATGTTTTTAATTCAGGTGTTGATGCACCATAAGAAGACCACCAATCAGCTTGAAAGTTGAAACACAAAAAAATATAAGATTAAATTTCTTATAATTCAAAGTTTGTATCTATACCATAAGTAATGTTTGAAAAATAAATTAATATTGCACTAAATATTATTTACTTGGTGATTTTGAAGCTCTTTGTCTAATAGCCATGGGTAAACCAAAAAGTCCTTCTGCTTTTTTGTATTTATCCAATTGATTTGTAATCTTATCTTGTAAATCTTCACCTCGCACCAATCTAGCTATGCATTTGTACAGACCCTCCAACACTTCTTCATCATTTTCTATGTCACGATTTGAGTAAAAAAACTCAGGATTTAAGAAATATCCAGCCGCATGCAAAGGATGATGGAGTTGAACGTTCCATCTTTTGTCGATGATTTCAAAAATACCACGATATTTCTCCATTATTATTAAATGATGCAGCGATAGCTTCTTTGGCTCTGTCCATTGCCTCATAGATGTAACCCATTGGGAACCTTTTTTCACCGTCTACTAGCCGCAATACTTTCAGCAATGGGCAGCCAACTTTTAATGCAAAAACTGTAGTTTTCCAAAAAGAAGGCATCAATATCACTTATGCAACACGTTTTCCAGCCGCCTCTCTAGAATATCGACTTTTTGCCCACTTTTCAAATGTAAACAACTTTCTCAGATTTGCTTGTTGAATTTGAAACCGCTTTAAAGTCAAAAAAGCGGTTGCGAAACGAGTCTTTGCAGTTCTTATCATACTCTCTGTCCAGTAAACTCTCTCATCATGCTCAACAATTGTGGTCTATTGTAAATATAACCATTCACCATCAATGCCCGTTCATGCAATTTTTTTAGGTTAGGAATTTTGAATATTTCTTCAAGCATCAAATCTAAGCAATGAGCTGCACATGGAGTCCAATATAAGTGTGGAAAATTGTTTTCCAAAAGATGACCTGAAAAAATGAAGTAAATTTACTTTAAAAATCGAAAATCAGATTTTTAATTCAATTTGCAATTTAAAATATTATCTGCTTTAACATTGCAGCTTGCATTATCTGTTACAACCTGAACCACATTCTGTTCTCCAATTCGATTCACAAATTTAGAGAGTAACTCATACATATTATCAGCAGTGTGAGAATAACTTGAAGCATCCACTAATACAACAAATATGCTTCCTTTAGGACCATTTACCAAAAAATTTATAAGAGTTCTACTTTTTTTATCTGTCCACCCATCTGCCATGATTGTACAACCATACCTAGCATGATCTTCTTCGTGTGATTTGAGAAGCATGTACGTATTTCCCAACTCCTTCTTCAAATACTTAACTCTTACTTCATGATATGATAGAGGTTTCATTCCCACTCCAAAAGTCCCAATAGCATCAATACAGGGTTGCAAAGAATCATATTTAACAACATTAAAAGGAATTCCGGCATCATACATCCACGTAGCAAATTTCTGAACCACATCTTCTCTTAATTTCTTCTTATTTTCATCATATTGGCCTTTATTTTTAGCACGTCTCTGTCTGACAATTTTTTCTACATCTTTCGCAAAATAAAGATCAATAGTACCTGCTTGTTTACATCTTTTACCCTGCACCGTAGGGCCAGACATTGGTCGTTTTCCTTTCATTTTAGTTTGAATATCATCATCATCCTCATCTTCTTCCAAATCAACAATATCATCTAAATGAGGAATATCATCTATTTGATTCTTCAAAACACTCTTTTTTTGCATGAACCCTTTAATTTCTTCTTTAACATGCTCCGAACACTTCGGACAAGCTTTCACATTTCTATTGTCCCCAACTAAATGTAGCTTGTGCCGATAAATCCCACCATTTGTTATTTTACCACAAAAAGAACAACACACAATATTTGGATTTTTAGGATCCGGAAGTGTTGCATAATTCCAAGCAATTTCCTTTCGATTTGATGGAATTGTTGTGTTTGACATGTTTAAATACTGAAATATAAAAACAAATCACATATTATATTATTAAAAATAAAAAACACAATTTGTAATTTTAAACAAAAATTCCTAAAATTAGGGTTTAGTGGTAGTGTGGTACCAATGAGAAGAGGGGACGGCGGCGGCGACGGAGCGGCGGGGGCGACACAAAAGAGGCAGAGAAGACTCACGCAGTCACGCACAAATGCAAAGCAGTGGACTTCAGGCTTCAGCAGACAACAGTAACGTAGGGATTTTAATATAAATGGGCTGGACTTACATTTGGAGCTGGACTTGGACTACATTTTGACTTGGACACAATTTAAAAAACAAAATTGGGCTGAAGCGTAATATTATCGCTCAGAAATTCTCAGGCCAAGCGCACTGAAGCGTGCGCTTGATCCACCTGCTGCTCTTCGGGACAATCCGAAGCGCAGCAAGGTCGCCTCGCCTCGCTTCTCGCTTAAGCGAGCGAGGCGAGCGCTTTTCACAACTATGATCACGAAGTAAGGGTTAAGTATTTGAAGAAGAACTTGACAACTACGAACCGGCTGCTCAAATCCCATGAAGAAGATAATGCTAGGTATGGTTGCACAATCATGGCAGATGGGTGGATGGATAAAAAAAGTATAACGCTTATAAATTTCATGGTAAATAGTCATATTTGTTGAATCGATGGATGCTTCAAGTTTTTCTCATACTGCTGATAAAATGTATGATTTACTTCCTAAATTTGCGAATCGAATTGGAGAACATAATGTGGTTCAGTTTGTAATAGGCAATGCAAGCTGCAATGTTAGAGCAATTAATATTTTAAACTCTAAATTGAATTAAAAATCAGATTTTTTATTTTTTAAGTAAATTTACTGTATTTTTAATGTCTTCTTTGGAAAACAATTTTTCACACTTGTATTGGATTTCATGTGCAGCTCATTGCTTAGATTTGATGCTTGAAGAAATATTCAATATTCATAATCTCAAAAAATTGCACGTACGGACATCGATGGTGAATGATTATATTTACAATAGACCACAGTTATTGAGCATGATGAGGGAGTTTACAGGACAAAGAGACATGGTAATAACTATAAAGACTTTTTTCACAACCCTTTTTTTTACTTTAAAGCGGTTTTACGTTCAACAAGCAAATATGAGAAAGATGTTTACATGATTAAAATATCAATATTCTAAAGATGCGGCTGGAAAACGTGTAGCAAAAGTTATATCGATGCCTTCTTTTTAAAAAATTGCAGTTTTTGCATTAAAAGTTGGCGTCCTATTGCTGAAAGTATTGCGGCTGGTAGAATGTGAAAAAAGGTCCCTTATGGGTTACATCTATGAGGCAATGGACAGAGTCAAAAAAGCTATCACTCTATCATTTAATAATAATGAATAGAAGCATCGTGGTATTTGAAATCATCGACAAAAGATGGAACATTCAACTCCATTAAACTTTTGGTATGCGGCTGGATATTTCTTAAATCCCGAGTTTTTTTACTCAAATCATGACATAGAAAATGATGAAAAAATGTTGGAGGGTCTATACAAATGCATAGCTAGATTGGTGCGAGGTGAAGATTTACAATATGAGATCACAAATCAATTGGAGAAATACAAAAAACAGGACTTTTGGTAAACCCATAGCTATCAGACAAAAAGCTCAAAATCACCAGATAAATAATATTTAGTGCAATATCAATTTATTTATGAAGTATTACTAGCAAAATAGATACAAACTTTGGATGATAAGAAATTTGATCTTATATTTTTTTTTTCCAACTTTCAAGCTGAATGGTGGTCTTCTTATGGTGCATCAACACCTGAATTAAAAACATGTGCAATGAAAATTTTGTACCTCACATGCTCTGCTTCAGGCTGTCAACGTAATTGGAGTGTATTTGAACATGTAAGTTAGAAGTGAAGTTTTTTATACATATTAAATTTTATATTATTGGAGTATGAACCTAACTTCTACTTTTTGGGAAAATACATTCTAAGAAAAAAATAGGTTGTCTCAACAATGATTGAATGATTTGGTATATATCAAATACAACATAGCGTTGAGGCGAAAATATGGCATACGAGATAAGATTGATCATATTTCTTTGTCAGAAATAGATTATAGTAATGAATGGTTGTTGGGAGAGTTGGATGACAGTGATAAGGACAATTATGATAACGATTTTGTCTATGAAGATGATGATTTACGTTGGAGTAATGTAGCACAAACGGCTGGAGTTGGTGAAAGTGCATATGACTTTCGATCTCGAAATGTTTCAACTTCAAAAGGAGCATCATCATCCACTTCATCAAAAAAGAAAGCAATCTTCAACTCGAACTAGTTTTGTCGATGAAGAAGATATAAACATTGATGATGAAACTAGGGGTGTTCAAACTTCGGATAAAACCGAAAAAAACGAAAATCCAAACCGAAAAATCAGAACACCAAACCGAACCGAAATCCGAATTTTGTAATTCGTATATAAATGTTAAAACCGAAGTTTATTTGGTTCGGTTTCGAATTATATATGTCAAAACCGAAAAAACCGAAAAAACCGAAATTTCATTAAATTTTTTATTTTTTATATTTTTATTTATATTATATATTTTGTTATGATATTTAGTGAATGAAAAATCATTTTGAACAATTTTTAGTTGATTGTTGTTTGTTTAACTAATTTAGACCTTATGTTTAAATATTTTACTGAGGAAAAGTTAACATATTATATTTTATAATATATTTATATTATTAATTTAAATAATTATACCCAAACCGAATTAACCGACCGAAATAACTGAACCGTTTTGGTAGAAAACCGAACCGAACCGAAGAAAAATGGTTAAGATATCGGATTATATATTTCCAAAACCGAAAACCGAAAAAACCGAAATAAAAAACCGAAAACCGAACTGAACCGACCGATGAACACCCCTAGATGAAACTGAAGAAGAAGATATCGATTGATACAAATCAAGCGATGAGGCTGATGACATAGATTTAGAAGATTAAGATTATTATGACATTTGATATTTCATCTATCACATTTTTAAAGACTTATTATTTTATTTTTATTTTTTGATAATATTTTGTTTATTACGTTTTTTTCCGTATAATGTGCGCTTCTCTTCGCGCTTTAAGGCCCAAGACATTGAGCACTTTTTTGTGCTTCGCGCTTTTGACAACTATGATCAAAATCAAACAACAAGAAGTTAAAAAATTCATAACAGTTGTTTTCAGCAACAAAAATTATTCAAGATTAATAAAAACTGAAGACCACAAATCATGCTTTGTTTATATGCACACAACAATGAAGCCCATTGAAACATATCCAGCATCAGATCCAAGGGTTGAACTGGAATTTTGTCCACTCAAGAGTTACCAGCAGATAAAAATCTTATTTCTTTTCTGGCTAAAACCTTGGCAAAAATTGAAACTAGGATCCTCTTAGAAAAATTTAATGAAAAACAAAGGAAAAATGTGTTTTGCTTTGAACAGTTTGGGTTATGGAAGCTGAATTTCCTTTTGGTCCACCCTGTAAACGGCTTTCCTTTTTTAAACCCATTTTAATGTTATTTGAAAAACAAATTTGATCTTTTTTTTGAAACAGTAGTTTCTGGTTTGAATAGTTTTCAAAGATAGAACTTCACTTCGGAAATTTTCAAAAGGCTTGTGACCATCAAAGCTAATACACAAGCTATGTACCTACTTGGGTGAATAACAATTGCTACACAACATAACATATAAACTACAGAACATACAGCTAACAAGCATTGGTAAGTGACGTTTCTACAAACAAAAAGACATAATTATTCAGACAGCAAACAAGTCCGAACATTATGCTATTAACGATTAGGAAGATGTGCACGTAACATACAATACACAAAGCTTATATTCATTCCTTGATATATGAATAGTGTGTTTACCCCCACCTGAGGTTCCTACACGTACGAGTTGTAACATAAAGTCTTTTAGAAACTAACAGGATTACTACACATTCAAATAAAAAATTTGAAAGCTTTGACGCCTTTCTGTAGAATGATTTTTCATATTTCATGATAAAAAAGAAAAACAATACCACATTAAAACATCAATATGATTACACAAAGTAATACGTGGATAATAAGTTAAGCACATATATATAGACAAGTTGGCTAGCATTGAAGCTCCAAATTTTACTTCAAGGTTCCAAAATTTACGTCAAGGGTTATCTTTGACTATTTAATCAGAACAGTAGTGCAATATAGAGCTTTAAATACATGCATAAAAGTAGCAGATGCCGGAAGGATTCCTAATCTTGGGGGCCAATTTTACCACCGTATACAAAAATGTGCACTTCCAAATCCAAAAAGCAAAAAGAAAAGAGGAAACCACATACCAGTGCTGAAAAAAACAGGGAACGGACTTCCCATAATTGGCTTCCCATTGCACTCAACATTCACCATATAATTCCCTCTCTTAGGCACAACATATGTCACACTATACGTCCCATCACCCATATCCTTAACTATCCCATTCTGGTCCGAACCACCAACCCCCATCCCCGGAGCAATCCTCACCACCACGTTAGCCCCTCCCCGTGTCACATTCCTCCCATCACTGTCTTTTGTGACGACAGCAAACGTCGCCCCCACACACGCCGTCCCGCCCGCAATGCCCGCACCCTGCGCCATACACCTAGCAGGGTCCACGGGACCCGCAGGGCGTGTGTTCTCCGATGATTTATCGTCATCAGAATCAGAATCCTCGGAGGATAACACGGCGGAAGCGGATTCAAGTTGTTGGGTCTGGGATTTGTTGAAGGTGGCTTCAAATGCGGCTTTGGCGGCGGCGGTCTTCTCTGCTTCGCTTTTCAGCTTGGCTTCCTCAGCTTGCTTCATCCATATCGGCTGCTTGGCGACTGCCGTTGCCGCCACAACCAGGTTGCTGGAGTTGTTGTTATTGATGCTTCGATCGGCCATGGGACTGCAATCACGAATAAGCGAACCCTAATTTCAGGGGACGTCCGAGAGAACTGGGAAGAGACTATTCGGCAATAATCAGGGATTAGAGTGATATTTCAAGTAAGTAGGGGGCCTTTTAAAAGAAGCCTTTAAAGTAGATAACTAAGAGTAAAAGGGTTAATAAATAAATTTGTGGGATTAAAATTATAGTCTTTTTTACTTCTGACCCGTTTACCCGTAGTTTGGATTTGGTTTTGGTAAATTTTGATTCGATTTTTCAAATGTTTAATCTAAAAAATCAAATTATTTTATTTAGGTTCAATTTAGTTTAGTTTTCTTGTATTACTGTTTAGTTTTAAAAAATCAAATATTTGATAATTAAATAAAACTAACAATTTAAAAAAAATAATAACATAATGAAATATAATAAATGATTACAAACATTCATGAGGTAATGCTTTGCATTAAAGTCCACGGCCATTTGAATGATTGAGCAGGTATCTTGTGAGACAGTCTCACGAATTTTTATGTGTGGGACGGGTCAACCCTATCGATATTTACAATAAAAATTAAATACTATTAGCATAAAAAATAATATTTTTTCATGAATGACCCAAATAAGATATCTTTCTCACAAAATACGACTCGTGAGACTGTCTCATACAAGTTTTTGCTTGAATGATTTAACATTACTCTTTTAACTATTTTAACATATTATATATAAAAAATTTAACTATATTAATATTTATTATTGTTATTATATATAAAATGATCGTTTCAATTTTTTCGCTTTTTAAAATTTAAATTTAACCGAAAAGTCAAAATTATCAAAAATTAAAACTGAAACCAACGTAAAAAATTTTTTCACCAAGCCAAGTTTACGATCCAGTCAGATTTTTTAGTTTAAACCATTTAATAAACAACCCCAAGTTAAAATGCAAAATTTGAAGATTCACTCTCTTGTTATCCAGTTTCACATATCTATTTTTATGATACGAGTCTACTCGATTTATATTTAAAGTAAAAATTAATATTTTAACAAAAAATAATATTTTCATAAATTAGATCAGGTTGGAGATCCGTTTCACAAAATTAAAATGTGAGACCGTCTCACATGAGTTTTTGTGTTTTTAAAAAATAATATTCTTATCTATATATCGTTGGCTTGAGTGAGTTTATAAATATAAAACGTTATAGTTTGATTAAAACCTCAATTAAATTCTATATAACTATTATTCAATAAATGTCATTTTTTTTAGAACATGTGAAATATTAACAAGGATTGACATTATCACTATTAGACCACTTCTCTTGGCTTGCTATTAACAACTACGAGTTTAATTTCACTTTCCCCACCAAGCATTTCCTTTCGCTGAGGACTCGACAGCATGGCCACACAAGTGCAACTTGATTATTTCAAGAGTCGGGATTTCTCGTATTCCAGATGGGATTGCCTCCAAGGCAGAGGATTGTAGGAGCAAGAGGTGGCGGAGATGTTGAAAATGGTAACCTTCGGCTCGCCACTTCTTTAGATCGCATGATGATTCTATAGATAGGAATTTCAGTCGTGGGAATTTGTCTTCTTTCGGCTCACACAATGGTTCTTTGAAGGCTCCGCTCTTCAGTTTCAGAAGAAGGCTCCGCTCTTCAGTTTCAGAACTTCAAGATTCGGTAACATGCCAATGATGGTCATTTTCTCCCATGGAATTACAGAGCATACCAAAACACAACTTTGTTAACGATGGCGGGAAGAGGTTGTTTCGGACAAGAGTTCCGTCAGGCTCGGCGTGGAACATGCATAGTAAAGATTCGAGTTCACGGAGATGGACAAGATTGTTAAAACAATAAAACAACCATTCATTTGATTCCTTCGTTAACCTAATATTCAGCCTTTTGAGATTCAAGATTCTTCCGAGGACCTCCTCCGTACACCTAAAATCTGTTGTGTATGAAAGTGTTCCAAGGCCTTTAAATCCCTAGTGTCTGTTTTTCTGACACGAAAATTAAGAACTTCTGGTAGATGAAAGTGATAGATCTGAAGATGTCTTAACTGTGGTATCTCCCAGATTTCAAGATGTCCAGTTATTTCGTATACGGTTCGAACAATTAAATTTTGTAGATTCCATTGTCTTGATATAAGGAGGGAATTGATTAACGTATCCGAGCTCAAGGTATCTCAAGTTAACTAGATCTAAAACTTGTACTGGGAACTCATTGGTTTCCAATGTACCGACATACAATACCTTGACCAATCCTGAGATCACTCTAAGGATTGATGAAGTACCACCAGTAACATAGATCAAGGAATGGATAAGTGGCATTGCTGTGATTATACTGCAGACTTCACCATCATCATCAGAGCCACCATTAGACTCCAAGACATCGCTGTTCTCCAATTTTCATCATCTGAATCAGTACCTGGAGAAGCTTCATCATCTGAATGACTACCATCAACTAATGTGAAATAGCCCGAATCATCAGTAGGACGAGGAGCTTCATCATCTGAACCACTACCGTCAATCAAAGCAACATCAGCCAAGACATTATCATCATTGTTGTTGTCGTCATCTCCTGCAATATTTGGATCAATAAACAGGTGTCGTTGACTATTTGATTCTTAGATACAGAAGGGCTCATAGTTATTCAAGACACAAAGAAAGTTATCTTTCTGAGCCTTTTGCATGATACGTCCTTCAAAAGATCGTGGATTCCACAAAACTCTAGCGCCTCAAATGAATCTAAAGGCGAACAAAGATTAGATTTCCATCAATAAGTTCTGGCAAGTACTCCACTGCAACCACCTCAACAGAATTAGATCTACTCCATTTCACAAATCCCTCAGCAACCCCATAGCCAGATCATACTAGCTATTTTTATGTCATGATAATATTGTGGAAAAAATCCGATATAAAGATAACACGCTTTAAAATGACGCAGCAAGTGGCTATTGTCACGCCCCGAGACCAGAGTTAGTCGACACCGACGTTGTTCAGCAATCACATAATTGCTAAACAACAAGCCTCGTAGTACAGTATAAACCAAAACTAGTTTATTTCATAATTATCATAAAATGAATAATCTTTACAATAGTAACTATGAAAACGATAAAAATTTGCGGAATCGTTTACAACTTGATTAAAAACTTAAAAAAACATAAATTTAGTTAAACTTCTTCATGCGTCCACTACCAGTCAAAAAACTGGTGTCTGATTCTTCTTACTTTATTCTTCTTCTGACATATTCGGGAGAGTAGAGTAATTGGTGATTGATATTGTTGTCACTCAGTAAGTGGGAGCCGTTCGAGCACATATATAACAAATATACACGAATTTCGAAAATCATATATCATATCACGCATAACATGATTCTCATAACATGTCATCATCATAATCATATGCATAATTTTGGCCATGAGATTCTTTACTTTCCATAGTTTACTGATATCAGTACCTAATTTTTAATCTTTTAAGGGGTCGAGGTCATATAACGGTTACAATCCCACCGTGTAAGAGTAATAACCATATCTTATATTTTGATTCTCACTTATATCCAGTTGAATTCTCACATTGTAAAAATATAAAGCATACGATAATCGTATCAAAAAGATGTAGAAGAAGAATTACACTCGATCATAATTTTTGAAAAACGAAACAATACATAACTGAAATTATACTTTTAAAACAAGCACACTTACCTTAATTCCAGATTGGAAAAAACAAAAAATCACGGAAGAATCACGCAAACGACACTTCGAGAACGCATCAGCACTTCGACCGTAAAATAAATCTCCTTCCAGGATTCGTTTTGACTTATTGCACCGTTGGATCAGGCTTCAATTTCACAGTACGTGCACAACTATGTCGAATAAATTATGAACAGTGGAGATCAGGTTTGTAGAATTTTTGACCTATTTATGGATGAAAAATCGTAGATATGTTGTTTTCGCCTTCTATATATCCAACATCTCCTTATTTAAATTCTTGGATCTTAACCTATTTATATATCCTAAAAAACGAAATATAGGCATATTATCATCTTAAATTTTGAACTTCTTGGGTGCTTGTACAAAAGATTTAATTATCCCACGAAGTTTTAGATAATCTTGATAATCTTTAAATTAAAAAAATCTTTGATATATTAGAACAAAATAATACATGGTTTGGAAATTGCTGGTTTTACAGCTATTACTTGAAAGATAATGTTTCTAAGGTTTGGTTATTGGTGGTCTTCAAGACTACATTTAAGTTTTCAAAGACATATTTTTAGTAGTATTTTGTCATGCTCATAGTTGTGAATAGCGATTGTAGCCCTCGCTGAAGACCCATAGCTACAGGGGGCGACACCCACGACACTTCCACATAGCATCGCTATTTCGGTATGGCGATAGCAAGGCAATGGATCGCTACATTGAAGAAAAGCCCAGGGCAATTTCTCAAAATACTGTCCAATCTTTAGGCCCATTTTGCTCAATGTTTAGGCCCATTTTGTACAATAATTAGCCCTAGAATTATTTTCTGTTGCGTATAGGCTTCTCTCCACTTCTCCAAGCTTACGTAAACCTCAACTCTCAACCGCTTCTCTCATCGGACATCTTGCTTTGCACCGCCGGACTTCTGGCCGACGACGGCTGGACATAGCTCATGCTTTGCACCGCCGGACTTCAGCAATATTCTGCTCTATTTCCTACCGTCTTCTCTTCTTTTTTTCCTGATTTTTTATTTTTTCTCCTACTATTCTTTCATTCTCTTGTTCTTTACAGGAAAGAAGTTGATGGATAAATATCCAAATTTGTATTGGGCCCCGTGTGCAACACATTGTTTGGATTTGATGTTTGAGGACATATTCAAAATGCCTCATTTGAAGAGGGCATTTGAGCGAGCAATTAGTGTTAATGGATATATTTACAACCGAACTATGTTGTTGAACATGATGAGAGAGTTCACCGGCCAAAGAGACCTTATCAAGTGAGCTAAAACTCGTTTTGCCACCGTTTTCTTGACTATGAGAAGCTTTCAGCAACATACGCAACATTTGAGAAATATGTTTACTTCAGAAAATTGGAGTAAAAGCAAATTTGCAAAGGAACAGACTAGTAAGCAAGCGCAGAAAATTATTTTGATGCCTTCGTTTTGGAATTCTATCATTTATGCTATGAAAGTTGGTGGCCCATTATTGGAGGTACTTCGGTTGGTGGATGGGGAGAAGAAGCCTGCCATGGGTTATATATACGAGGCAATGGATAGAACTAAGGAGAAAATAGCAAAAGCCTTTGGTAATAATGAGGATAGGTAAAAAGATGTTTAATGAGGATAGGTACAAAGATGTTTTTGAGATAATTGACAATAGATGGCAGTTGCAACTCCATCAAGATTTGCATGCAGCGGGTTATTTCTTGAACCCTCGGTTCTTTTACTCAAATTTCTGAGATAGAACAAGATGAGGAAGTAGTTACGGGGTTGTACAATGCAATCAGTAGGTTAACTTTTGATGCTGAGACAGTGAGAAAAATACATACAGAGTTGTTAAAATACAAACAAGCCGAAGGTCTTTTTGGGAAAGAAGTTGCAATCAAAATGAGAAAAGTTGTATCACCAGGTATGAAAATATGTTTCAAAGACAAGTTTTTCCTTATTTTTTGAAATAAATTCAATGATAAATATTAATATAACTATTGTTATTAACTAGCTGCATGGTCGAACTCATATGGAGCTTCAACACCACAGTTGCAAAGACTTGCCCAAAAGATACTCAGTCTCACTTGTATCTCCTCTGGTTGCGAACGCAATTGGAGTGTGTTTGAACATGTAAGCTTTTTATAATATTACAATTTTTAATTTCTAATACTGTGAAGTTTTAAAAATTTGTTCTCGTACCACGTGCTTTGATAAACATATATAAATAAATGCAGCTTCATTCCAAGAAAAGGAATAGATTGGAGCAAAAACGCCTGAATGATTTGGTGTTTATCAAATACAACAAAGCTCTGAGGTGTAGATATGATAGACGTGATACCATCGATCCTATCATATTGAGTGAAGTGGATGATGGCAATGAATGGCTGCTAGGGAGACCGCTTAATATACAGCATCTCTTTTTCTTTTTTCTTTTTTTTAATCAAATTGTTGATTGTTTTCGTGCAAATAGACGAGCAATCATCGAGAAAAAAATACCAAAGAAGCAATATTTTGTTGGAAATATTCAAAACTTTCCTACCACAAGGGAAGAAGTATGGATCATGAATCTGCTCCGAAGTTTGCAATAGAGACAAAAGAACAACAGCATACGCCATTCTTGAAACAAAGTAAATGAAAATCCAATATTTGAAGGAAATGTTGCAAGTTGCAAATTGCAAAATTTGTTAAATAGTAAATAGGCTGTTTAATTATACCAATCCCACAAGGAAACAAAAAACAGTGAAACTAACAGTTATTGTTGTCATTGTTATCATTCTTTAATTTTTTTTGGTCAATAGACCGGCAATAAATTGAATCCTTGATCCAAATGAGGCACATACTTATAGAACTTTGTGAAGTAGATGTATAAATTTTAATTTTTTATGTAATATAATTTTTAACTTTTAAATGTGGTTGTGTAATTAAAGCAATTATATAATAAACTTAAGCTGCATATTCAAGAATTAGCCAAAAACTTATAGCAGACATTGAGAAATTAGAAGAAAAAAACATTTACCATAACAAAATCTATACAAGGCTAATTCTACTGTCATTTTTTTTATATGTATTTTCTTTATTTTCGAAATAATAATATTAATACAGAATTAATAAGAAATAAATAAAAATAAAAAAGATTAATAATATCAATAAAAAATATAAATTGATAAGATGGAATAAGTAATTATTCAATAATAATTCGTATAATAATAAATAAATTAATAGTAAATAATAAGATCGATGATAAACAATAAGTACTATAATATTTATAATAAATAATAATAATAATAATATACTGATTAATATTAGTATTATTCTTTTTATTATCACTATTTTTATTTTGTCTACTATTATATATTAACATTAATTTTACTATTATTATTCAAAATATAAAAAATTAACTGAAAAATCCGCTAATCTAACTAGACTTCTCCTACCCATTTTGCTTTCTAACGATTAAAGTTTTGATTTTAGTTTTAAAAATATTGCAAAATTTAACATAGTTACTTCAAATTTTTAAGTAATTTATATAAAACAAAACATTTGTCGTTCTACCAAAAGTTGTAACTATATCCATAGATTTTAGTTGCTTATGTTGAGGAGTTGTAGGCTTGAGGAAAATTAAAGGACAATGGTACAAATATTTAATTTTCAAAATTTAAAAATCTATGTAATTCAATGAAGTGGTTAAAAGAAAATCAGTATTGTTATGCCAAAATTGATAGTAAATATTAAAAAATAAGGGTAAGTGGTAATTGCATTACCTTTAAACCAAATGGTGTGAGGGACAAAACAAGAACTCAAATTGATACTGCTAGCTGGACTGCATTGCATCACAAAGATCTTCGGCAAAGGCCTCGGTGCCGGCATTATCATGTAAGCTGGCAGCATCTGAACTAAGAACTAAGTTTTGACAATTTTAAGCTCAATGTCACTGTCTTCCCCTACTATTTCCTTTGCTGAAAACTCTGCTTTATGTGAACAACCATCCAACTCGATTATTTCAAGGGTTGGAATATTTCCGATTTCGGAAGGGATTGCCTCCAAGCCATAGCAGTGCTGAAGGATGAGGTGCTGAAGGCTTGGGAAATGGTCCGTTTCAGTTTTCCACTTCACTAGATGTGAATCATGAATCAATAGAAATTTCAATTGCTTGAATTCTTCATCATTTGTTTCCCAACAGTATCCAACCGTAGCTCTACTCAATTTGAGAACTTCAAGATTAGGCAATACACCAATGATGGTCATTTGATCCCAAGGAATTTGACAGCCTTTTAAAACTAATTTTTTCAGTGAAAGTGGGAAGGCGAGCTTCGCCAAGATATTGTCCTTTGTCACAAAATTGAACTTGCAGCATAATGATTCAAGTTCACACAAAGAGACAAGATTCTCCAGAGTGTTAAATTTGAAGCCAGCAGCATTATAGTCATATGCAATCTTTAGCTTTTTAAGATTTGGGATTCTTGTGAAGACCTCATGCATAGATCTAAAATTGATTATTTCTGAAAGTGTCTGGAGATTTTTAAGAATGTATGTATGTGTCCCTTTTCCATGAACATCGGGAATATCAGGCAAGTGAAAACCCAAAACCAGAAGATGCCTTAACTGCGACATTTCCCAAATTTCCGAAGGCATAGATTTTATATGTACGACATCAGAAATAAGGGTTTGTAGATTCTTGAGTCTGGATATTGAAGACGGAATTCGAAAAACACACCCGAGCTCAAGGTATTTTAGATTAACGAGTTCTAATATTTCCCCAGGAAACTTTGTTGTTGTCAACCTAACAATCAATACCTTGAGCATTCTTGAAGGTAGTTTAATTTTCGATGAAGTATCATCACCATGGCAAATAAAAGAATGGATAGCTGAAAAACTATCTATACGACAATAAGCAGATTCATCATCTTCTTTCATATTTGGACTAAGAATCAAGCGTCGTTGGCTATTTGTTTCCGACATATCAAAGGGTATCATGTTCCTATTCAAGACACAAAGAAACTTTTCTTTTTTACCCTCCCTGATGCATATGTCTCTAAACAGATCATGGATGCCACATATCTTTGGTTTCCCAAATGAATCATATTCATGCACAAAAATAAGGTTTCTTTCAATAACATCTCGTAAGTACTCTTTTGCAACCTCTTCCATGTTATTTGATCTGCTTGTCTTTACAAATCCCTCGGCAACCCACAGTTTTACAGTTCTAGACACATCTATTGCAGCATCTTCTTGGAAGGATCCAAAATAAAGGAAACATGCTTTCAAATGATGAGGCAAGTAGTAATAACTTAAAGTTAATATCTCTAAGGACGGATCATTATTGGTCTTTAAGACCAAACTTACACTTTCGGAAACATATCTCCAATATTCTTCTGTTAGCTCCTCCTTTCTAAGATGTCCACCAATGGCAGATATTGCTAGAGGAAGACCTTGGCATTGCCTAGCAATCTTCTTTCCAATTCCAACTAGTTCGGGTGGGCAATCGTTTTGCAGGAATATCTCTCGACGGAGTAGACTCCAACTCGAATCCTCATTTAAAAGTTGCATCTCATGATAAGTGCTAAAAGAGTTGACATATGCTGCCACTTCTGAATGCCTACTGGTCAATATGATTCGACTACCAATATTGTTATCCGGAAATAACTTTTTAATGTCATTCCAGGCCTGTTCATGCCAAACATCATCTAATACAATCAAATATTTTCTATCATATAAACTTTGATATATTTGTTGCGCAGCATCACGTTCTTCATCCAAAGGTACCTCAATATCTTCCAGAAGGCCTAAAACAATTTCCCTTACATTATATGTTTGAGATATTGTAACCCAACCACGAATATCAAAAGACTCCTTGATCAGTTGACTATTGTACAAGATCCTAGCGAGGGTAGTCTTACCAATCCCACCCATGCCAACAATCGGGAGGATGTCTATGTTGGATCGTCCTCCTACAAGTTCATCCAATAGTTCCATCTCCAGATTAGTGTCTAGTGCCACCATATTGGTTGTTGTATTGCCCCTCGAGGCTGGCCTCGATGAACTAACAAGAGTCGGAATCCTCTGCTCGTGTATCCCATTCACTTCCTTCTCTATCGATTCGAAAGCTTCCATCACTTTTTCTAAGCTTTGAGGAAACATTTTGAATTTCTCATATCTATCACTTCCATACTTCTGCGGCAAGCGAGTTACTAAGAGAGAGATAAAAACGTCAAGTGCATCATCGGTTGAATCTATGATTTGCTTCATCAAAGCATGGACCTTTTGGGAGCTAATTGGTGGGAAATCATAAAGAAAGGCTCTTAAAGAAGCACTAGCTTTTATACAAGAGTTGACTAGTTTCTCCTTAGCGAAAGGAAAGATGAATGGATCAGAAACAAGAACCTGCGTTAAAGCTTTTAAGCCAGACACGAGCTGCGTTGACGAATCAGTAAGAGTCTGAATCCTTTGCTCGAGCACCCCATATCTCTCATGATGAAAATTCTGGACTTCACTTTTCACCGATTGGATATCTTCCATCATTTTCTCCAAGCTCCAAGGAAGCATTCCGAGTTTCTCATAACTCTCACTTTCATACCTGTGCAGAAAGTGAGTTGCTACGGGAGATTCGAACACGTCTTCTGCTTCATAGGCCGAATCTCTGATTTGGGTTATCAAATTATTGACCTTTTGGTTGCAAATTGTTGGTGGGCAATTATCAAGAAAGGCCATTAAAGAAGCTACGGTTTCGTGAAAAGACTCGATTTTTTCCTTAGCGCAAGGGAAGAAGTATGGATCAGAATCAAGAATCTGCTCCAAAGTTTGCGAAAGAGACAAAAGAGCAGCATACGCCATTGATGAAACAAAGGCAATAGAATTGATCAGTAACTAACACAAGATATGGGAAGGCTTGAATCTTGATTTGTCGCTGTTCTTTGAAAATGTAGCAACCTGCAAAATTTTAAATAATATTGTCACAGCTGTATGACAACTAGGGAGGGGAATTGATCTATGGTCAATTTTTGAACAAATAAATAAAAATTGCGATTTGTTGAACTGAGCCGAATTCTTGAATGTTTGAGCTTGGTTCGTTTATAATCGAGCCGAGCTCGAGCTTTATTTAACGAATATATGCATGGCTCACGAGCTTATTCAAGCCCAAATAAACTTAATAAATATGAATTATACATTTAATTTTTTATGAAATTAATTAAAAAGTAAATTATATATTTAAATAAAAATATATTATTCTTATTAAAAATTTTAAATTTATTATAATAAATAAATTTAATAGATTTTTCTATATATTTCATAAATAATATGCAAAATCAATAAATCAAATATCAAAATTATTATTTTTTCATCTAAAAGATTACTCATGAACTTATCAACGAAGATGTTCACGAGCTAACGAGCCGAATACTGTAAAGCTTGAGTTTGGCTTGTTTATCTTAACGAGCCTCACTAAACGAGCTCAAACGAGCTTTTATCGAATCGAGCTTCGAATAGCTCACAAACGGTTTGGTTCGTTTACATCCCTAATGACAACCAGGCAAAATAAATTAAAACACGTATGAAGCAGAAGACGTGTTCGAATCTTCAGAAAATATTCTTTTTATATTTTTTATTAAGACGATATTATTTTGTTCAGTCTAATAAATTGTTGTAGATATAATGATAAGCAGGTACGAGATAACAAAGTTCGATGGATGCAATTTTATGTTGTGGAAATAAAGATACAAGCAGTTTTAAGAAATGAGAATTGCTTGGCGGCAGCTAGAAATAGACCGGTGGAAATTACGGATGATGGAAAGTGGAATGAGATGAATGATAATGTTTTGTTGCCAATTTACACTTGGCTATAGCAGACGAAATATTATCAAGTATCTAACAAAACTTATTTGGGATACTCTGACAAAGATGTACGAGGTCAAGTCACTACACAACATGATTTTTCTAAAGAGAAGACTTTATAATCTTCGAATGACCTAATCATCATCGATGATCGACCATATCAACACATTAAGTATTCTATTTGCCCAACTCACTACCATGGGGCATAAAAGTTTCTACTTCAAAGTTTACTAGATTCATCTGATCAACTTATCATCAACATAACCAAGAATATTCTTATGGGCTCTCTAAAATTCGACGATGTCTTAACTGCGGTTCTCGGAGAAGAAAGTCGGCGCAAGAATAAGGAAGATATATTGGTAACTTCGAAGCAGACAGAGGTTTTACCGATGATAAGAGGAAGATTTATGGACCGTGACTCCAGTGGGAGCCAAAGACGAGGTAGATCAAAGTCGAGAAGTAAAAAGAAAAATATTTACTGCTTTAAATGTGGCGGTAAAAGACACTTCAAGAAAAAGTGTACGAGTATAGAAAAAATTCTCAAGGAAATGTGGCCAGTACTTCAAGCGGTGGTGAAATATTATTCAGCGAAGCGACAACAGTTGCAGAAGGCAGGCACAAATTTTGTGACACGTGGATTATGGATTTAGGAGCTACATGGCACATGACGTCTTGGAGAGAATGTTTTGATCATTATGAACCAGTCTCAGGATGATCTGTATTCATGAGAAATGATCATGCCTTGGAAATCGCTGGGGTCGGTACTATCAAGATAAAAATGTTTGATGGCACGATTCGCACCATACAGGAGGTACGACATGTGAAGGAACTGACGAAAAATCTTTTGTCCTTGGGGCAATTGGATGATATTGGGTGCAAAACACGTATCGAGGACAAGATCATGAAGATTGTGAAGGGTATGCTTGTGGTTATGAAGGCGGAAAAAGTTGCTGCAGATCTGTATATGCTTTTGGGAGAAACACACAAAGAGGCAGAACTAGTTGTTGCATCAATTGGTTCAGGAAAAGAATTAACCGTGTTATGGCATAGAAAGCTCGGGAATATGCCAGAACGGGGGTTGAAATTTCTCTCAAAACGGAAGCTGCTGTCGGGACTTACAAAAGTGTCACTACCCTTTTGTGAGCATTGTGTTAGCAGTAAACAACACAGATTAAAGTTTGGCACTTCTACTGCCAAAAGCAAAAACATATTGGAGATGATTCATTCAAATGTTTGGGAAGCAACGGTTGTATCCCTAGGAGGAGCGAGATACTTTGTCTCATTCATTGATGATTTCTCTATTATATGTTGGGTGTATCCAATCAAGAAGAAATCAGATGTTTTCCAAGTCTTCAAAGATTTCTAAGCGCGATTTGAACTTGATTTTGTAAAGAAAATCAAGTATCTGAGGAGTGACAATGGAGGAGAATATATCAGTGAAGAATTTGATGCTTATTGTCAACATGAAGGCATCAAAAGACAATTCACGATGACTTACACACCTCAACAGAATGGAGTGGCGAAGCGGATGAACAGAACCTGTTTGGACAGAACAAGAGCTATGTTAAGGACTACGGGTCTAGACAAGTCATTTTGGGCTGAAGCAGTCAAAACTGCTTGTTATATTATCAATCGTTCTCCTTCAGTGGTACTTGATTTGAAGACTCCGATGGAGATGTGGAACGGAAGCCGACAGATTTTCCTATTTGCATACATTTGGAAGTCATGTGTACTTTCTGTACAATGAGCAAGAAAGATCGAAGTTGGATTCGAAATCCAGAAAATGTATCTTTATGTGTTATGCTGATGGGCTAAAGGGGTTTCGCATGTGGGATCCTACTGTTCACAAACTTGTCATCAGCAGAGATGTTATCTTCGAGAAAGATAAAGTAAAGGGAGACAAAGGCACACTGATTTCAGAAACTACTATATTTCAGGTTGAAAATAAGACGGACGAAGGTCAAATTTCTTGTGAAGCAGTACTAGAGCACGCAGAACAAGAACATGTTGAGTCTGAGGTTTCCAACGTGAGGCAGCCAACTCGAGACAGAAGACCACCAGGTTGGCTTTCAGATTATGTCACTGAAAGAAATATTGCATATTGTCAATTATCAGAGGACGGTGAGCCATTGAGTTTCCACGAGGCTACTCAAAGCTCATATGTATCCTTGTGAATGATAGCAATGCAAGAAGAGTTGGAGGCATTAAACATGAATAAAACTTGGGATCTTGTTACACTACCACGACGGAGGAAAGTCATTGGTAACATGTGGGTCTATAAGATTAAGCGTGATGACAATAACTAAGTGGAGCAGTATCGTGCTAGATTGGTGGTAAAAGGGTATGCTCAGAAAGAAGGCATTGACTTCAATGAGATTTTTTCTCCTGCAGTTCAGCTTACAACAGTCAGAGTGGTGCTGACATTGTGTGTGGTGTTTGACATACATCTAGAACAGCTAGATGTGAAAACGGAGTTTCTTCATGGAGATCTTGAAGAAGAAATTTATATGCTACAGCCAGAAGGTTTTGCGGAAAAAGAAAAAGAGAACTTGGTTTGCAGGTTGAACAAATCTCTGTAAGGTCTCAAACAAGCGCCGAGGTGTTGGTACAAGAGATTTGATTCGTATATCATGAGCCTCGGTTACAACAAACTGAATTCTGACCCTTGTACGTATTTCAAGAGGTCTAATGATTATTATATCATTTTGCTATTGTATGTGGATGACATGTTGAGATCAGGTCCAAGTTTTGAAGGCACATTTGGCTAGGGAATTTGATATGAAGGACTTGGGACCAGCAAACACGATTCTAGGGATGCAAGTTCACCGAGACAGAAGTAACAGAAAGATTTGGCTTTCTCAGAAAAATTATTTGAAGAAACTCTTGCAACGCTTCAACATGCAAGATAGTAAGTTAATCTCGACCCTCTTCCTGTTAACTTCAAGTTATCCTCCGAGATGTGTCCTAACAGTGAAGCAGAGAGGATGAAGATGTCTCGTTTACCATATGCATCAGCAGTAAGAAGTTTGATATTTGCAATGATCTGTACAAAACTGCACATATTGCTCAATCAGTGGGAACAGTTAGTCAGTATATCGCGAATCCTGGACGAGAGCATTGGAGCACGGTTAAGAGGATCATTAGATACATTAATGGTACCTCAAATGCTGCATTATGCTATGGAGGATCAGATTTTACACTCAGGGGCTATGTCGATTCAGATTATGCATGTGATCCTGATAAGAGAAAATCTACTACTGATTATGTGTTTACACTTGCAGGGGGAGCTGTGAGCTTTGTTTCAAAACTGCAAACAGTTGTGGCATTATCCACAACGGAGGCAGAATACATGTTAGCTACTCAAGCTTGCAAGGAGGCAATATGGATTAAAAGGTATTGGAGGAAATCGGGTACAAACAACAGAATGTTCCTTTGTTTTGTGACAGTCAGAGTGCCTTGCACATCGCAAGAAATCTAGTCTTTTATTCCAGGACGAAACACATTGGAGTCCAATTTCATTTTGTTCGAGAAGTAGTAGAAGAAGGAAGTGTAGATATGCAGAAAATCCATACAAAGTATAACATAGCTGATGTTTTGAACAAGCCAGTGAACATTGAAAAGTTTGAGTGGTGTAGATCCTCAAGTGGCCTAACAGAAACGTAAGCATCAGAAAATGACAAGATTGAAAAGATATGTGGAAATGTGTTTGATTATCAATCAAATCTCTAGGTTGGAGAAATGTCGACAAAATTGCAGATAACATTAACTGTGGAGACAAATTGACAGATGACAATGAATGTACATGATTTGTTGAAAAATTACAGTCATATTTTTCAAGCATTGTCAAATTTGGATGAAGGCAAATACAATTGATATTTGCCTTCTCGCGTTCACAAGCCAGGAGATCTCTATAAATAGAACTCTCCTCCATCAGTTGAGATCATCTCATTCTCGAATATTTCTATCATCTTATAGCATTTAAGTGTTTAGTTCTATAATATTTGTGAGATGTTTTGTTCTCCTATATTAAGAGAGTATGTGTTCTCTTTGGAAACACAGTGAATGATTGTACGCCGTAAAATATTATAGTGAAATTCTTTTCATCTTGCCCGTAGTTTTTACCGTAATAATTTTTAGAGATTTTACACGTAAATCTCAGTGTCCGATTTATTTTTTATACTATTATCTCAAGTTACCGCAAGTGGGACAAACATTTACCTCATTATGTTTTAAAATTAAGCTAATCTTTTCTTTTTGATATTAAAGTTAAGCTAATCTTTTGATGTGATTGTGTCTATACTAATCTACATTCAACACATATATTTTACCATTCAGTTTGAACAGCAGAGGGCGATTAATCTAGTCTGAAAACGACTTTTCCAACAAGCCATGGATGATTATGATATGACATCCTTCCGAATGAACTAATACAATGCCTAGAATTATTATTTATTTTCTTTTGTTTTCGTAGTCTGAAAACGACTTTTCCAACAAGCCATGGATGATTATGATATGACATCCTTCCGAATGAACTAATACAATGCCTAGAATTATTATTTATTTTCTTTTGTTTTCGTAGTCTGACAATGACTTTTCCAACAAGTCATGAATGATTATGATATGAGATCCTTCCGAATGAACTAATACAATGCTTAAAATTATTATTTATTTTTTTTTGTTTTCCTAATTTAAGAAATATTTGAAAAATAAAACATCAAGTACAAAAAATGAGTAATAATCCTCAGTAGAGACTAGTATGATACAATTCAACATTTTGTTTGTTCCAGTTTGATTATGTCATAGCTTTATAATTCGAGATAGTTTTTCAAAGATCTCTTAATTCCTCGCAGTCAGGCTGGCTTGGAAGCAAGCTACCTCTTACCTATCTCACCCCTTGTTCTTGAATGAGATTGATTTATTTCATTCAAAGAAATCTACTATTTTCATCAACAATAGAATGGAAATTTTGTTATCCATATTATTAAAATAAAATTTTAGTCGTATATATTCATTATCACATGTGAGATCCATAGAAAAGATCATATATCTCACATATAAGAATAAATTTAAGTTGTTGGATACACATTTGGGACAATATCCTCAGGGTAGGTTGAACTCAGCCAAATTATAGTTATGAGAACCCAAAATCGGCGTGCCAATCAAGCCATTTCCTCCCACTAATCGGCCATTTAAGTTCAGAAATGGTAAGTGCGTAATGATAGTCTCGATGCTTGCCCTGAAAGACGAACCTCCCGTTTTTTATCCTCCAACCCCACTTATAAATACTTGCTCTCATTTCTGAATTGAAGAAACAACGTTCAACATACTTTCTCTCCATATTTTCTAGTTTGTGTTAACAGCAAAATTTGTGAGCAGCATTCTATCCATTTTCGAGTGACATTTTCAAGCCAAAATTCACTTTAAATCTAATATCCACGGTTAAGAATACGTTGCCTTTTGTTATTAATATCATATACAAAATTCAGTGAAATCCAAAGGTTCAATTTTCTTATATAGCCTCCACACAAAAACTGCTCAAATTTTAAGCGATAATAATCTACTGCTTTTGGCAGTAGAAGTGTCAAACTTTAATCTGTGTTGTTTACTGCTAACACAATGCTCACAAAAGGGTAGTGACACTTTTGTAAGTCCCGGCAGCAGCTTCCGTTTTGAGAGAAATTTCAACCCCCGTTCTGGCATATTCCCGAGCTTTCTATGCCATAACACGGTTAATTCTTTTCCTGAACCAATTGATGCAACAACTAGTTCTGCCTTTTTGTGTGTTTCTCCCAAAAGCATATACAGATCTGCAGCAACTTTTTCTGCCTTCATAACCACAAGCATACCCTTCACAATCTTCATGATCCTGTCCTCGATACGTGTTTTGCAACCAATATCATCCAATTGCCCCAAGGACAAAAGATTTTTCGTCAGTTCCTTCACATGTCGTACCTCCTGTATGGTGCGAATCGTGCCATCAAACATTTTTATCTTGATAGTACCGACCCCAGCGATTTCCAAGGCATGATCATTTCTCATGAATACAGATCATCCTGAGACTGGTTCATAATGATCAAAACATTCTCTCCGAGACGTCATGTGCCATGTAGCTCCTAAATCCATAATCCACGTGTCACAAAATTTGTGCCTGCCTTCTGCAACTGTTGTCGCTTCGCTGAATAATATTTCACCACCGCTTGAAGTACTGGCCACATTTTCTTGAGAATTTTTTCGATACTCGTACACTTTTTCTTGAAGTGTCTTTTACCGTCACATTTAAAGCAGTAAATATTTTTCTTTTTACTTCTCGACTTTGATCTACCTCGTCTTTGGCTCCCACTGGAGTCACGGTCCATAAATCTTCCTCTTATCATCGGTAAAACCTCTGTCTGCTTCGAAGTTACCAACATATCTTCCTTATTCTTGCGCCGACTTTCTTCTCCGAGAACCGCAGTTAAGACATCGTCGGATTTTAGAGAGCCCATAAGAATATTCTTGGTTAGGTTGATGATAAGTTGATCATATGAATCTAGTAGACTTTGAAGTACGTGGGAAAAGTGATGCACCGATGGAAGCCACCTATTTAGCCCACGATATTCATTTCAGGGTCTTGAACACTCAATGTACTTCACTTAACAAAATATTTCTAAAATATTACGTTACTATTGATACATGTCATTTCATATTAAATTATTGCACTGAGATATTACAGTTTGACTTGTTATAAATGTATATAAGTTAAGTTTATTCTATCACCAAGTCTCTAAAGATTTAACCTCTATTTTATTTTTATTTATTACAAATTCCAGATAATGCATTCAATGACTCCGAATATGATGAAATTTGAGAATATAAATGTTGGACTGACAAAACCGTGGCATTGCTGTTTGAATTTGTATATTTTATAAATTAAAATATTGAACATGTTTTCGCTACTTTAAGTAAAAAATAATGATGATATAAATCGAAGGAAACAGATGGTATCAGAGCTCCTCAGGTTTATTCTGAAATAATTTGGGTGATAGAATAAAATCCATAAGATTTTATATTTTTGTGACTTTTATTCATATGACTTATATTGAAAGTCTTTGGTGTTTACCATTATGTCCAGACCCTCTAGATAATGAATAATAACATAAAATGTCAGTCTTAGTTTGACCCAACTACTGAGGGTTACATAATTATCAAGTTTTGATTTATGGTGAATACTGAATATCAAAGAGTGTTGCTAGTATTGTACGAAATCTTTTCTACATTGACATTTGATTTATATCTCTTAAGAACTCCAGTTTTAAAAGAAAAACAATCTGGATTTTTTATTTCCTATGCATCATCAAGAAATAGTTCACGATCAAAGAACCAAGATGAATCATCGTCAATCTCAAGATGAATTAACCAAACCAACCAAGATGAAGATCGTCGCTCGGAGGAAAATGGAAACCAAGCAGAGAGATGTATTTCAACAATTCATGCAGTTGTGTCAGCAACCACTAGCGAGAAACTTTGGCGAAAATAATAGAGACTTCAAAGATTTGAATAAATGAGAAATCTCCCTCTTGAAAGATTCATTAGATTTCACTCACTGAAGCTTCAGGGCACCTCTCACGCACAACAAGCTGAAGAATGATTAATCAAAATTGAAAGGATTTCTCTGTTGTTAACTACTCGGAGAAATAGAAAGTGAACTTTGCGGTGTATCAACTCGATGGCATCAGTGAAAGAAAAGCAACACTCCAAAAACATGGGATAACTTTCTGTGAGATTTTGAGGCAAAGTATATCACTCGGGTAATACTCGACACACGAGAACGCGAATTCATAGAATTAGTTCAGGGTTCTTTATCCGTGGCACAGTACGAAGCAAAATTCCACCGTTTGATTCACTGTGCTCCTCATCGGGAAGATGAGGAAAGAAAAACAGAAATTTTTCCAATGACTCAATATTGATATTCTTTGGGCAACCTCATATGTCAAAGCCTCGGATTCTAGTTCTGGTGTCAATCAGTAACTGTGAGTGGAGGCAGAGATCAAACTGCTACTTAGAGGATAAGAAAGAAGAAGAAATTATGAGATCTCTAACTCCTTTGAAACAAATATTCGGGAGAGAAGTTATGAAAAAGAAACCCATTAGAATCGCATGAGGAACCCTCAAGCGAAAAATTTCGAGAAAACTCAATCAACTACCACGAGAAATGTAGACATTGCGGGAACCCCAACCATAATGAGGAAATTTGCTGGAGGAAGCATGAAAAATGTGTAGTCTATGAAAGTGATCAGCATTGTGTTCAAGACTGCTCGAACAAGAAGGACAAAGCACCACCTCCACCAAAACTATAAATTCCATCCAGAGCATATGCGCTCGTTGGAAAAGAAGAAGATATCAATCCACCAACAAAAAAATGTTGGTTCCATTCAAGAATGTCCCAAAGTGATTAGAACTTTCATTACCTCTAGCTTATACAAATAACAAGTCGCTGAGAATTATCTTGCCTAAAAATAATAAATACTTTTTAATTACTTTCCCAGATGTTACGAACAAAATAATATGTTGACCTAAACTATTAAGATTATAGAATCAGAATAAACAACGGATAAAGTGATTATTCATAGATACCTGATGTTAGTCTAAGAGAAGCAACATCGGAGGAAATTGCGACTAAAAAATGGGCATGAAAACAGACCGAAAGATTCGGGATTTTTAAATGACAGTGAATCTATGGACTATATTTCTTTAAGAATGATAGATGGTAACACACCAAAATTTTTGAGGTGTTTAGTCAAAATTTAATGAATGGATTTAAGTAATAATACTAAAAATAATAATTTAATTATACGAAATAAAATGTATTATCTTCCAAATGAAATTTAAAAAAAATTATATGGAATAAAGAGTATATCAGTAAAAATACATGTATAAATTATAGAAATACAATAAAAACATTTATATTCATTTTAATAAAAATAATAATAATAAATAATATAAATAAAAGAGATAGTAAAATAAAATATGGAATAAATGGTTGTTATTTAAATTTAACATTAGATATTTTAGTTAAGAAATAAGCTTGACACATGTTAAGAAATAATGACTTAGATATATGTCAATAAATGAGCTTTAAACTTGCTATGAGATTATAAATCGCTCTCCTTCATTTTTTACTATAAATAGATCCCTTAAGAAGAATTTTGTCATGTTAAACAAGTAAAAATTTGTGCATTGTGGTAAGTGGAATTTAGGGAAAGAAGTATCCAATTAGAAAATAAAGCTATCTCCAAAAATTCTGAAAAGTTAACACAATAATCTTTTTCCACCCATAGATCATGGTGCTGCTTAGGAAGTATAACAAAATCATCAATCAATTTTGTCAAAAAAATATGATCCACAAATAACAGTTTCTGGAAAAAATTCATGGTGCTGCTTAGGAAGTATAACAAAATCATCAATCAATTTTGCCAAAAAAATTATGATCCACAAATAACAGTTTCTGGAAAAAATTCCAGAAACTATTTTTTTTCAGAAACTAGTTATAAGGTAGATATTTCTAACTTTTTTTTCACATTATTATTTAATGAATTTTGTTTCGATCATAATATGAAAGCTGTTCAAAATGTTTCTTAGTTTACAAATATGTCAGCCGATCATCTTCACAATCACAGGTAAATCTATTTTCAGACGACCATAATAAGGTTGACATACAATCTAGCTTTTTAAAATCTACTATTAATACGTTCCGAATTTTGAAAAACGACATCAAAATATAAAAACTCGAAAAGATCATTCGCAAGATAATTATTTTGCGACCAAATTAATGATTACTTAGTTAAAATATTTAGACATTTTTAAATTTATTAATTATAGTATATTATTGCATACACTGAACCAAAATGTCATAAAAATAATAACCTTCATATCTATTAAAACAATTTAAATATTTATACTTCAATTTTTTGTTAAATATGACAAATTATTTTACTTTCTAATAATTATATTTTAATTTATATATATTTTTTATTGCGTGATTACTTTACTTTTATTTTCTAATTCATCGATAATCAACTAAAACATCAAAATCATTTTTAAAATTTTACTTTATGATTTGCATACATCATTTGTGTTGACTAGGCAAAGACACCTGTGTTGCACGTGAGAATAGTAAGTAAGGTCATAAATATATGTTATTGATAATATAAACAATAGGCACAACAATAATGATAGAAATTTAATTTTTCAAAGTAGATCAGTCCAAAGTTTATCAATATTACGGCCTTCATAGTTTATCCTTTTTTATCTTAATATCTTGTCTTTCTGGTATCCTTGGGTTTCTAGGTTGTTTTTTGCTACTTCGAGTGAGTGTTGATAGATTCTTTTCATCTCCTATGTTAATTGATAGGATTTTCTGCTTTTTTGTACTCTTGTTGTCTTGTCTTTTTTCTTTGTTTTTCGCATGTGATGAGTTATTAAATAAAAGTTGATCATGTAATTTTTTTTTTTTTTTGAAATGAAGTTGATCATGTAATTTTTTTTTTTTTTGAAATGAAGTTGATCATGTAATTTTTTTTTTTTTTGAAATGAAGTTGATCATGTAATTAATTATTAGAAGTATATTCGTTCATTTTAAAATAAGTATGGATACAGATTAAAGTTAAATTGTAGCACTCTAGGCATTTTGAGTTAAAATCGGTTGGAACATAAGAATACTAGAAACAAAAGTGCTAGAAGGGACTCTCCATAGTCATTTTTAAGATTGGCCACAATTCCAGAACTATGATCTCTACTTCCAAGAAACTTAATTCTGAATCCTCACCATGATACTTCTTGTTCTAAATAGTAAAAATTAAATATTTAATATGAGTTTATAATGGATTACGGTAGACTTCTAGAGCAATTTGGATAATCATTTTCGTAAAGCGACGACGAATACGAAATAGTTGCTATAGGGGCCTATTGTGCAGTCACGCAGGCGTTGGCCTGGGCTCGAGGGGCTCGGGGCGTGACACTCACAGTAAACCAATTGTCACCGAACAATGCAAGAAAAAAATGAGTAACAGAAAATTCTATCTGCATAGTTCAGTTTTACATGAAGCAAAAACTAAAGTATTCAAACATGACATAACTAAGTCTGGCTGCAATTCCAGAGACTTTTAATTTGGAATTCCCCATCACTTGAATTTCTTGAAACTCATTCCAAGGAATTCATCTAATATAGCATCAGTCTTGCAAAAGCTGAAGGTTAAACACTGAAAAATGATCAGCAAAAAAAAAAAAAAAAGAAATAGATAAGAAAGTAAAACTATCTTTACATGACTTCTTGTCTGGATCTGATACTAAACCTTTTCATCATTGTTAATCAGAAGTTCAATGTCACTGTCTTCCCCAAGCATTTCCTTTGCTGAAGACTCTATTCCAAGCGAGCATCTATTTAATTCAATCTTTATAAGTGTCGGGATTTCTCTGATTTCAGATGGGATTGCCTCCAAGGCATTGCAGAATTGTAGCTTAAGATACTCAAGACTTGGGAAATGGTCCTTTTCAGTTTTCCACTTTACTGGATCTGAATCTATAATCTTTAGGGACTTCAGTTTCTTGAATTCTCCATCATTCGTTTCCCACAAATTTCCTACCATGGCTTTACCCTTCAATTTGAGAACCTCGAGATTAGGCAAGATTCCGATAATGGTCAATTGTTCCCAAGCAATCTGACTGCCTGTTAGCACCAATTGTTTCAATGAAGATGGGAAGAAGAAGTTCGGCAAGATATTCTCAGTTGGCACATCCTCGAAAAAGCAATGTAATGATTCAAGTTTGCACAAATAGACAAGGCTGTTTGTAGAGCAAAATGGCATGGTGCAAAAGATACATAGCCACTTAAGATGAGGGATTCTTGAGAGGACATCTTACGACTATCCCTGCAAGTGTCTGGAGGCTTTTAAGAATATATGCATTTTTCCCTTTGCCCTGAACATCACGAATATCAGGCATACGAAAACCACAAGCGAAAAGGTGCCTCAACTGCGGCATCTCCCAAATTTCAGATGGCAAAGATTGATAATCTTCAGACCAAGCAATAAGGGTTTGTAGATTCCTGAGTCTACATATTGAAGATGGAATTTCCAAAACTTGGTCAAGCTCAAGGTACTTAAGGTTAACTAGTTCTAAAATTTCTACCGGAAACTTCAGGGATTTCGTACTAACTTTCAACACCTTGAGCAATCCGAAAGATGGTTCAATTGTTGATGTCACCATGAGAAAAAAAAGATCGGATAGCTGAACAACTATCGTTTCTTGGAAATATACTGCTACAAGCAGATCCATCATCTTCTTCAATATTTGGAACAAAAACCAAGCGTCGTTGAGTATATATTTCCATAAGTTCCAAAGGTATGTCCTTGTTCAAGATACAGAAAAACTTTTCTTTCTCCGCCTCCCTAATGCATATGTCTCTAAATAGATCATGGATGCGAACACTCTTTGGCCTTGCAACTGAATCAAAGGCATTGACAATAACAAGATTTCTCTCGATAATCTCGTACAAGTACGCTTCTGCGACCTCTTCCATGCTATCCGACCATGGGTCTACAAATCCCTCAGCAACCCACAATCTATTAAGTGTAAAAACACTTATGGCACAATCTTCTTGAAAAGATCCTAAATAAAGGAAGCATCCTTTTAAATAATGAGGCAAGTAGTTATAACTTAAAGTTAGTATTTCCAAGGACGGATCATTAGTGGTCTTTAAGACAGAACTTATATTTCCAGAAACATACTTCCAGTATTCTTCTGTCTGCTGCTCCTTTTTGAGATGTCCACCAATGGCAGATAGGGCTAGAGGAAGACCTTGGCATTGATTTGCAATCTCCTTTCCTATTTCAACTAATTCAGGTGGGCAATTCTTTTGTAGAAATATCTCTTGACGGAGTAGATTCCAACTCATATCCTCATTTAGAATCTGCATTTCATGATAAGTGTCTAAAGAGTTGGCATACGCAGCCACATTTGAATCCCTAGTAGTCAATATGATTCGGCTACCATTATTGTCCTCTGGAAATAGCCTTTTTATGTCATCCCAGGCCTGTATATCCCAAACATCATCTAATACAATTAAATACTTTCTGCCCCATAAACTTTGATATAGATGTTGTTCGACATTCTTTTCTCCATGCAAAGGTGTCCCAAAGACTTTTAGAATGTCAATAACAACATCCTGAATATCATATAATTGAGATACTACACTCCAACCACGAACATGAAAAGTCTCCTTGATCAGTTGACTATCATACAAGATTCTAGCGATAGTCGTCTTACCAATCCCGGCCATTCCAACAATCGGAATGACACAGATTTTGGAACATCCTCCTACAAGTTGTTCCATTAGTCTCATCTCCATATCTTTGTCTAGTGCCACCTTATTGGAGTTATTTCGTACCGAAGCCTGTTAGAGTAGATGCCCTGTAAGCCAACGGTTGGCTAGGGAATTTATTGACTCAAGTATAATAAACAATCTTTATTTTAATATAATTTACTTTTTAATGGTTTTGTTATACTTTATCTGTATACCCATGCAATCAGCATAGATAAAGTCCTTGATTATGCTTTAATACAAATGAATCGTAATTCGATGTTGAAACTCATTTGTAAACACTGCATATTCTAAATTCGTTCCTAGTCGATTCAGCCGCCTAAAACATGGATAAAGGTCGCTTGAGCTCGAGACTAGCATCTGTGATGTTGTGTACTGCGTTTCTTGGTAAGGGCATGGAAATGTCCAAACATGCAGATGGGTAGTCATATGATGATTATACCGAACAACCCTCCCTCGGATTTTTCAAGTGGTTATCATTCATCGAGAGGATAAGTCCGTGGTTATGATTTTACACCATTAGTCCTTACGACCCGGGACAACATTGAGGCTCTATATGCTAGGGCTGTGCTTTGACTCGTTTACCGGCTCCAGGAGAGTCATCAGGTGGCGAGGTTTGGTATAGTTGCGACACATATAGGAGCCAGTGCATTGTAGTCGGGGATTCACTGCTCACCTGCAGGTGTGGATATCCTATGTGATCTAATGAAATAATAGTGCATGGAATCTCTGGCCAGAGTATGAGATGTACGTTGGAGAAGGAGTTCTCCAATAGTACACGCGATGCCACTATTATAGTTATCACATAGTTATCGAATTAATATGCAACCCTCGATGAACCAATGGTTGCAGATTCGATCAGGATATATGAGATGAAGGGACCGTACTGTACGCTAATCATAATCGACTGGTTCTTGCAGGCACTATCAGTGATACCTAGGGGATCATGGGGCGATGCTACTAGACGCTCTTACCATGATCCGATGGATGCAATCAGAAATGAGTTCTGACATTCTTGATCAAGGTGTTGATGAAAAGAATGGGGCTAAGTAGGGTAAGCCCGAATAAAGGATTATGTCCTGAATCACAAAGAGTTGTGAACCCAAGGCTAGCTGTATCCCTGAACCATTGAGGATCACACAAGTATTGGATTGTTTGTTCCCGTTGAGAGAATAAATTCAAGGAGTTGAATTTATATTATAGTATAGTAAATTCAAGGAGTTGAATTTATGATAATTAAATTTTGAGAAAATAAATTCAAAGAGTTGAATTTATGATATAGTAAATTCAAGAAGTTGAATTTATGAAATTTGGAGAGAATAAATTCAAGGAGTTGAATTTATAAAATTTGATAATTTAATTTATTAAACTCAAAAGTTGGGTTTATTAAATATTAAATTTTGGATGTGATAAATTCAACTCCTTGAATTTATAATTTAAATATTAAATTCAAATGTTGAATTTATAATCGATTTAATTTATTAAACTCAAAAGTTGAGTTTATTAAAAATTAAATTAAATATAGTGGGAAGTATGTTTAATGGGCTTGTAGGAGTACAAGTCCAACATACTAAATTATTAAAGTTCTTAATGGACTTTGATTTATAATTAAACTAGTTGGACTAGTCCAATTAATTAATCAAGTCCATTAATGTTAATTATGGTAATTAGGTCATGAAAAATTTCCTTTTAAGAAAAGTTTGACCTAAAAATAAAAGCCTCCACAAATCTCAAAAGTGTGAGGCACGAGAGGCAAAATTAAAAAATTCCTCCAAAACAATTTTTGCCATTTTTCAAAGAAAAGAAATTTGAGTCATCTCTCAAATTTTTGATCTCAACGTAAAAACTTCTTTCAAATATTCTAGTGCTATTTGAAAGAGGAACAAATCTTCTGGTCGTGGACCTGATTAGAAGAAAGGAGTCCTTGAAGAAAGTTCGTAGGGATTCATCAAGAGCTAATCCGTTTATACCGGATTAGTTGGAGTCCAGTGATTTATTCACAAAAGGTATAATTTTTAACTTCCTATAAATGTTTAATAATAAAATCATACGAGCGCCCAAATCAAAATCATATTTTGATTGTCAAAATAAATAAAATTTTAAAACTTCCGCTGCGTTTGGGCGTGTAGAAAACCGAGATCCAACAGTGGTATCAGAGCCAGGTTTTTCTAAATCGTATGGTTTTGATATTGAATAATTTATTTCTAACCACACAAGAAAATTTTTCAGAAAATTTAGCATCACGAAAATTTATTTTTTTCCAGATTTTCGAAATAAAAAAAAAATTTTAAATCTGCCCGGAACTGTTCCGGGCAGTCCGTGCGCGCAGGGCCGCGCACGGCAGCGCGCAGCGCTAGCGCAGGCGTCCGGCGTCGGACGCCTGCACGCCCCACGCTAGCGCGGCGTCGGCGCGCCTGTGCGCGTTTTGCGCGCACAGGGCCGCTGCCGCTGCCCGAAATGTTCGGGCAGCGGGCGGGCGGATGCCCGGGAGCGTCTCGGGAAGCGCGCTGGATAATGGGCTTGAATTGTTTGGGCCTATGGTGCGATTTTCTGATTTTTCAAAATTTTTGGGTAAAATTGATATTTTTGAAAATTGGTTCATTTTTATTTTGGAAATTAATTTTAGAAACATTAATAATTTTCTTGTAAAATAAATAATTAAAATATGATTTTAATTATTTATGGTAAAAATGAGTTTTTACAAGAAATCAATTATTATTGATTTAATTGGAAATTAAATAAAGGAGTTTATTTAATTTGTTAAATTCTTTAATATTTGTGGTGGTTAGTGATAAATTATTAGATATATGATTTATCAATTAATTAAATTGATGTTAATATTTGATATTAAATGTATGAAGGATGATCGAGAGCCTTGACCAATGTGTTAGGTGTATGTTAGGATATTTTACTGTTTTGTTCATTTTGTTAATATTTGATATTATTAAAGTGGGCCTGGTTTATGGCCCGTTCCCACCCCATGAGATGTATCCCTTATGTGCCATGGCTATTTAAATGTAATTATTAGAAATAGTGGGAGATCAAGATTGGAAGATGGTGGGCCCGATGATCAAGATGAAGACATGTAAAATATTGAAAGCTCTTGTAATTGTTGCATTTGTATCCCTGTATTCACCTAGGTTTTGGACCTGGATCCATGTTTGGCTTACATGGATCTAATAGTGTTGGCGATCGATCATCCTTATTTATTGTTGAATGTCATATTATGATATATGCGATATATAGTAGTATGCATGTATGTATATTATTAGATAATATAGTTGCATGAATCCGACAAACATACAAACTCGTGGCACGCGATTTTTAAATTAAAATGATGAGACAATTTTAAAATTAAAATCCCTCATTTTGAATAAGATTCAAAATTTATATCAAACCGAAAAAGTAAAAATTAAAGGAGTTTAATTTTTCCTTGCCTTCCATCAACCGTGGTTGCATGTTGATCGCTACCCGCGGACAGTGTCTGGCTCATATTATTGGGGAGGCCTGTACGCCGGAAAGCTGTGACTTCCACCGGACATATGAAGTGAATTGAGTGGAACTCCCATGACTTCGGCTCATATTATTGGGGGAACTCATGGCGACCGTCTACTACAATTCAATATTGATGGGTTGGTTTGACACGCGAAAATAAACGACGTCATATTATTGGTTCCTTATTAAACGTGAGGCAAAACACGCGGAGGTTGCATAGGGATGCAATTGGACTCTATCTTTTAGAAATTATAATTGGCTGATATTATTCGGGATTATAATTGGCTAATTGGACTCTACGTGCCTACTAAGGAAATATGATTTCCCTTTTTCATCAGAGGGTGGTGGAAATGTTAAAATAGTAGGAGGGTAATTTATAAAATGAAATCCATATTTTATATCTTAAAATTATTTTACAATAATCAGCAACAATTATTCTGTTTCCATATCAGTATATTTTTCGATTTCGTCACATAATCCAATTTTGTTATTAACAAGCTAACCGAATCTAATTTTCAAGACTGGTTGGGAAAATTGTTCTGAATTCGGAGAAAATGGCATACACACTAATGTCAGTCCTGTTGAACTGACAAAGCATGCAAGATGGTAGGACCATAGTATGCAAGCTAAAGTGTAACATGCTCGCTTTTACGTCAAATGAACTGTAGGGACAGTTTGAGGAAATTTTGAATGCTGTTGACATTCGAATGCACGTGCAAGAGTTGCATGGTGCATGAAACTATGCACACCACTTTCAAGGAGCTCATGACTACACGCATGCAAGACAGGGCTTTGGCCCATGAGCATGGTGTACGTATGACTGGGCTTATTAAGAATATGATGGGTCTGGAATATGTGATTCCTAACGAGTTACTAGGTAACATGAATTTGTTGTATTTTCTTCCTCATTTGACGGGGTTATGGTGAACTTCAATTTGAATAAGATAGATGATAGCCTTGAAGAGCTAGTCCATACGCTTATAACTTATGATATCACCATAACACAGGGAATTGTTGTTTTTCTAATGGGCCTCTCGTCAGACGAAAATTAGCCCATAAGGTAAGGGAAAGAAATGTTCCGCCCCTCACAAGAAAAAACAATCCCAATAATAGGCAAACTCTGAAAGACACTTAAAAGGCCTACAAAGCCCGATAAGTCAGAACATATTTATCTCACTGCAGGAAGTCCGGACATAAGAAATTATATGTGCCAGAAATGTTCTGGAAATGATAAGTGAATGTCCAAGTAAACATGATTTCAACAACAAACATAAGAAAGTTAGATGATCCAAATCCCACACAAATTTGGCATGCTAGACTATGTCACATTTCCCAAAGAAGGATGCACAAGCTAGTAGGAGAAGGTGTGTTACTTGTCAGACAAAAATTCTCTACCTGCTTGTAAGTCCTGTCTACAAGGAAAAATGACAAAGACTCCATTCAATGGAAATGTAGAACGTGCGCATGGTCTATTGGATTTGATCCACACAGACATTTGTGGCCCGCTAAGTGTTAGCACAGAATATGGGCAATCCTACTTCAATACCTTTACTGATGACCATTCGAGGTATGGGTATGTTTATGAAACACAAATCTGAAGCATTTGAAAGGTTCAAAGAATTCAGATCTGAAGTAGAAAACAACTAAAAAGAAATATTAAGACACTTCGATCTGATCGAGGTAGATAATACTTGAGTGTTGAAATTTTGGATTATCTAAAAGAGAATAAGATTCTCTTACAGTGGACTCTACAGCAACACCACAATTGAATGGTGTTTCTGAACATCGTAATCAAACCTTGTTGGACATGGTTCGATCTATGATGGGATTTACTGAATTGCCTACATCGTTTTGGGGTTTTGCGCTTGAAACTGCGGCAATGTTGTTGAATAATGTCTATACTAGAGCAGTGGATAAAACACCATATGAGATATGGATGAGAAAAAACTCCCAAATATTCTTACATGAGAATATGGAGATATCTTGCTTACGTGAAGCAGACATCGGGAGAAAAATTGGATAGTAGATCCACTTTATGTTACTTTGTAGGATATCCAAAGAATTCTGTTGGATATTATTTCTATCTTCCTAATGAAGCAAAATTGTTTGTTTCAAGAAATGCCTGCCACCTTTATGGAAAGAGAATTTCTATTAGATAGAAAAAGGCAAGATGATAGAACTTGAAGAAATTCAAGATACTCCCTCAACTATAGTAGTTGAACCTAATCTCCAACAACCAGTAGTTGAAGTACAAGCTCCAAGGAGGTCTGATAGGGTTATTGAACCACCTGCTAGATATACGCTTCTTCATGAACAAGACCATGATGAGTCTTGTGTTGGATATGATCCAATGAACTTTAAGGAAGCAATATCTGATACTGATTCAACCAAATGGCTTGAAGCCACGCAGTCAGAAATGGACTCTATATATTCAAACCAAGTATGGACATTGGTGGATCAACCTGAGGGAATCGTTCCTATAGGGTGCAAATGGATCTACAAAAGAAAGCTTGGGGTGAATGGGAAGGTAATGACCTTCAAAGTAAGACTGCTTGAAAAAAGTTATACTCAAAGGCAATGAGTTGTCTATGAGAAAAAATTTTCACCAGTTGTTATGTTTAAGTCCATTAGAATATTACTAGCCATAGCAGCATAGTATGACTATGAGATATGGAAAATGGGTGTAAAGACTGCATTCCTCAATGGAGACATCAAAGAAGAAATTTATATGTCTCAACCCGAGGGATACACATCAGTAAGAAGTGAGCATAAGGTATGCAAACTTCAGAGATCAATATATTGTCTCAAGCAGGAGTCAAGGAGTTGGAACCTCAGATTTGACAGCACTATCAAAGAGTTTGGTTTTGCTAAGAATCCTGAGGAACCATTTGTGTACAAGAAAGTTAGTGGGAGTGCAGTGACATTCCTGGTACTTTATGTTGATGATATCCTGCTCATTGAGAATGATGTAGGATTATTGCAATCAACTTAAGTTTGGTTAGCAAGTAAATTCTCCATGAAAGACATGGGTGAAGCATCCTACGTATTGGAAATACAAATCTATAGAGATAGATCAAAGAGGATGCTCGGATTCACCCAAGCCACCTATATCGATACCATTATAAAGCAATTCTCTATGGAAGAGTCCAAGAGAGGATACTTACCAATGTGTCATGGTGTTACTCTATCTAAAGCTATGTGTCCCAAAACTGATAAAGAGATAGAGATGATGACATGTATTCCATATGCGTCTGCCATTGGTAGTATCATGTATGGTATGATATCGACACGTCCTGATGTTGCTTACGCTCTGAATGTTACAAGCAGATATCAGGCGAACCCTGGTCCAATGCATTGGAAGGCCGTGAAAGATATTCTTAAGTACCTGAGAAGGACTAAGAATTTGTATATGGTCTATGGGGGTGGAGAATTGAAATTGGAAGGCTACACTGATTCTAGCTTCCAATGTGACGTAGATGATTCGAAATCGACCTCTGGTTTTGTATTCATGATATATGGTGCGGCTGTCTCTTGGAAAGGTTCCAAGCAAGACACCGTTGCGGATTCCACCACTGAAGCTGAATACATTGTTGCATCTGATGCAGCCAAAGATGTAGTTTGGATGAGGAATTTTGTCCAAGAGTTGGGTGTTATTCCTAATAGAGTTGATCCAGTCCCTTCATACTGTGACAACACTGGTGGCATTGCGCAAGCAAAGAAACCAAGGTCTCATCAACGATCCAAACGTGTACTGACGAAGTTCCACATCATACGGGAGATTGTGGGAAGAGAAGACATATCAGTCGAAAGAGTCCTCTCTGCAGATAATGTTGCTGATCCACTTACATAGCCCTAGCCAAGACCATTGTTTTAGAAGCATCGCGAAGCAATGGGATTATGGGTAGTTGGCTCTAGGGCAAGTGGGAGATTGTTAGAGTAGATGCCCTGCAAGCCAACGGTTGGCTAGGGAATTTATTGACTCAAGTATAATAAACAATCTTTATTTTAATATAATTTACTTTTTAATGGTTTCGTTATACTTTATCTGTATACCCATGCAATCAGCATAGATAAAGTCCTTGATTATGCTTTAATACAAATGAATCGTAATTCGATGTTGAAACTCATTTGTAAACACTGCATATTCTAAATTCGTTCCTAGTCGATTCAGCCGCCTAAAACATGGATAAAGGTCGTTTGAGTTCGAGACTAGCATCTGTGATGTTGTGTACTGCGTTTCTTGGTAAGGGCATGGAGATGTCCAAACATGCAGATGGGTAGTCATATGATGATTATACCGAACAACCCTCCCTCGGACTTTCCAAGTGGTTATCATTCATCGAGAGGATAAGTCCGTGGTTATGATTGTACACCATTAGTCCTTACGACCCGGGACAACATTGAGGCTTTATATGATAGGGCTGTGCTTTGACTCGTTTACCGGCTCCAGGAGAGTCATCAGGTGGCGAGGTTTGGTATAGTTGCGACACATATAGGAGCCAGTGCATTGTAGTCGGGGATTCACCGCTCTCCTGCAGGTGTGGATATCCTATGTGATCTAAAGAAATAATAGTGCATGGAATCTCTGGCCAGAGTATGAGATGTACGTTGGAGAAGGAGTTCTCCAATAGTACACGCGATGCCACTATTATAGTTATCACATAGTTATCGAATTAATATGCAACCCTCGATGAACCAATGGTTGCAGATTCGATCAGGATATATGAGATGAAGGGACCGTACTGTACGCTAATCATAATCGACTGGTTCTTGCATGCACTATCAGTGATACCTAGGGGATCATGGGGCGATGCTACTAGACGCTCTTACCATGATCCGATGGATGCAATCAGAAATGAGTTCTGACATTCTTGATCAAGGTGTTGATGAAAAGAATGGGGCTAAGTAGGGTAAGCCGAATAAAGGATTATGTCATGAATCACAAAGAGTTGTGAACCCAAGGCTAGCTGTATCCCTGAACCATTGAGGATCACACAAGTACTGGATTGTTTGTTCCCGTTGAGAGAATAAATTCAAGGAGTTGAATTTATATTATAGTATAGTAAATTCAAGGAGTTGAATTTATGATAATTAAATTTTGAGAAAATAAATTCAAGGAGTTGAATTTATGATATAGTAAATTCAAGAAGTTGAATTTATGAAATTTGGAGAGAATAAATTCAAGGAGTTGAATTTATAAAATTTGATAATTTAATTTATTAAACTCAAAAGTTGGGTTTATTAAATATTAAATTTTGGATGTGATAAATTCAACTCCTTGAATTTATAATTTAAATATTAAATTCAAATGTTGAATTTATAATCGATTTAATTTATTAAACTCAAAAGTTGAGTTTATTAAAAATTAAATTAAATATAGTAGGAAGTATGTTTAATGGGCTTGTAGGAGTACAAGTCCAACATACTAAATTATTAAAGTTCTTAATGGACTTTGATTTATAAATTAAACTAGTTGGACTAGTCCAATTAATTAATCAAGTCCATTAATGTTAATTATGGTAATTAGGTCATGAAAAATTTCCTTTTAAGAAAAGTTTGACCTAAAAATAAAAGCCTCCACCAATCTCAAAAGTGTGAGGCACGAGAGGCAAAATTAAAAAATTCCTCCAAAACAATTTTTGCCATTTTTCAAAGAAAAGAAATTTGAGTCATCTCTCAAATTTTTGATCTCAACGTAAAAACTTCTTTCAAATATTCTAGTGCTATTTGAAAGAGGAACAAATCTTCTGGTCGTGGACCTGATTAGAAGAAAGGAGTCCTTGAAGAAAGTTCGTAGGGATTCATCAAGAACTAATCTGTTTATACCGGATTAGTTGGAGTCCAGTGATTTATTCACAAAAGGTATAATTTTTAACTTCCTATGAATGTTTGATAATAAAATCATACGAGCGCCCAAATCAAAATCATATTTTGATTGTCAAAAAAATAAAATTTTAAAACTTCACCTGCGTTTGGGCGTGTAGAAAACCGAGATCCAACAAAGCCGACCCCAAGGAACCAGCACGAGCTGATATTCTCAGCTCCTGTACGTCATTCTTCCCATCAAGCTGAATCTTCCTCACCTCGATGCTAATCGATTCTAGCCGTTCTTTGATTTGTTCGAAGCTATATTCAGGAAATCTCTTCAATCTCTGATAACTATCGCTTCCATCTATTCGAAGGAAATGAGTTGCTATGTGAGACTCGAGGATGTCTTCCGCTTCATATGATGCATCTCTGATTTCTGTAATCAAATCTTGGACTCTTTGGCTGCAAATAGGTGGGCAATTATCAAGAAATTCCGTTAAAGAAACAATAGTTTCTTGAAAAGACTCGATTTTTTCTTTTGTGAAAGGGAAGAAGCACAGATCAAAATCAAGAATCTGAACGGTAATATGGCAAAGGGACCTAAGAGCAGCAAACGCCATGTTTGCAACAAAGAAATCGAACAAACTTTGATGTCTCGGGAAGCTCAAGATGAAAGGTTTGAGCAAATTCTTGTCTTAAAGTCACTTTACTTGCCACTTTCACACAATGCAGGCAGCCACGGACGGAGCCACCCTAAAAGCTGGGGTGGGCTCCAGCCCTATATCAAAAAAAAAATATTATTAGTAATTATAGTATATGTGTAATTTTAGCATACGTTTAAATTTTATCCGGTCCATAAAATAATTATATTTACTAACTTAGTCCACTAAAATTATTTTCAATACATTTAATCATAAGAGAAATTACTCTATCAACAACTGTACTTTTGTAAGCAAGGGCCTCGAGTTGAAAAAAGTTGTGAGGGCGAGGATTTGAAAGCAATTTCTGGTTGAGTTTGCACGAGGTGAAATGATTGTTTTTTGCTACTTAATTAGTTTATTCCATTTATTATGCAGAAAGATTCAAACTATGGCTTGGTTTATTTGTAGTTATTTTTCATCTTATGTATTGATGAAGTCATGAAAGATTAGATTTTTATTATGTATAGAGCTTGAGATTAACTTCCGTATGATGTATATTTTTAGTGGATTTTCTGTTTTTCCGCCCCAACGCGAGTTTCGAGCAGAAAATTTCACCCGGGCCACTATGACGGGGAAAATCTTCCAACCTAGCATGCCTGCCTCGCGGCTCCGGTGCATTTTTCTTAAAGATTTGATTTGTCTTGTTTTAACGCTTCATGTTTTTACGGCAACAACTGAACGATCATTCTCAACTATGAAATTTTTTAAAACCTCACTCTGGAATAAGATGAAAGAAGAGTTATTGACAGATTATATGATTATCTACATTGAAAGAAAGTTTAGTACAAGGATAGATATTGATTCAATAATCGATGAGTTTTATTCGATGAAAAATCGCTGAGCATTAGCTTTCTGGCTACGTCCCTGCAGACAGCCCTCTTTTCCAAATAAAATATTAGTGAGTGTGTTTTTACAGCTATATCTATCCAACCTTTGCTCGATAACACAGATGCAGAAATCTGGAATCATTTTATTCTCATATAGTGGATTGTATTTTATTCAGTGTTTTTTTAAAAAAATTTAAGGTGGAACGATTCACCATAATCTGTCACTTATTATCTGATAAAAATAATACTTCTTTTTATAACGAATGATGATTACAACTATTGATATATTTTTTTAAAGACTGTTAATTTTAACGACTATTATTTTAATTATTATAACTATTTTATCATGTCTAGTTTTTCATAGTTGTTTTAGTACCAACAATAGCAAGAGTTTGCTAGTTCTTCAGTTTTGCTTGTTCTTCTTATCGCGCTGGCAAGATTTCTTGATTCAAAGACTTGCGACTTGCTGCTGATATTGAATGGAAATGGAATATCCCTGTCTTTTAATTCTCCCGGCCCGACTTTATGTGCTACCTTAATCAAAAATGTTAGGCGGAATGAATAGTTAACATGCACATACACATACACATACACGAGTATTAAGTTGTATATATTATTTTCTAGTGTATCATTCATATAGCAACTCAAAACACGTTTAAAAAACACATGGACAGCAAGTGAAAGGAAACATGTCTTAGCATGCGGGACAGAATTTATTTCTTAAATTATATTTTCTTTTTTTGATAATATTACACTTCAAATTACTCAAGTACTAGAGTTTTGTTTTTCTTGACTAATGATATTAATGAAGAGATTAATACTAACTCTAGATATGATTTCTGTTTTTAAAAGAGTTTATTTTCTAATAAACTATATTTTCTATGTTTTATAGCTATCTATTCAAGAAATCCTCTCTAAGTCAAATAGATTATATATGTCAAAGATTAGATATATGTTGCAAAGGAAGCGAAAAAGAGGGCGAGAGAACAAGAAACTTGTGTTGCTCTGAAAAAATCAAGTATTCGAGTCTCGTTGTGTTGTTGTATTGCCATGAAGTGTTGAAGACTTTCGCATACAACACCTAGCCAAAGTGTTGCCAGAGTATTGTTCATTAAATTGGATTTCGGTTCACAGTGTTTGCATCCATCATTATTTGGTTATTTTTGTTGATAGAAATTTAGAATGCGTTTTACTCTCTCACTATGTCAAGAGAGATAGTTTCTAGTTATTCACTATTTTTTTTGTATGTAAACTGAATACATCTTCTAGTGATAGAAATTTAGGATGTACTTTATTATCTCTTTTTATATGTTCACACTTGTGTATAACTATTTTTGTCTTGTATGTAAACTGAATACATCTTTTAATGATAGAAATTTAAGATGCACTTTGCTCTCTCCTTTTGTATATTCACACTTGTGTATAATTATTTTTGACTTAATTTACATGCATAAAGAATTTTATGCTAAATTATTTATTCCACCGCATGTTGTGTTAGGTGCTACAATCCCGTACACAGCATGTACATCTTAAATACCCAATTCTCCAGTTATTTAGTACTTATATGTTAAACAATTCTTTCAATTAGTATCAAAGAGAACACTTAACGTTAACAAGTAAGTTTCTTTTTATTTTTTCTTAACAGAAAAAAGTACTATGGGCATACCACTTGTCAACAATGCACTATGACCACCAGTTCTGGATGGATCCAACTACGCTGTGTGGAAACTCAAAATGAGAGTCTACATCAAATCCATTGAAGAAAGAGCATGGCAACTTGTTGTCGATGGTTGGACTCCACAAAAAACGGTCGATGAAGATGGTGACAGTTTGATCAAATCAGAAAGCACACAGACAGCTGATGAAGTCCACATTTCAAACTTCAATCAAAGGCACTGAATATTTATTCACTTCTGTTGACACAAATAGGTTCAGTCTAATCATCAATTGTGTCTCTGCCAATGATGCATGCGAAATTCTTCAAAGAAAATGTAAAGTATCAGAATACGTGCGAAGAACCAAGGTGAGAATGCTAACCAAGCAATTTAAAATTTTGAGAATGGAAGAAACCAAGACAATGATTGCTTATGATCATCGGCCTTGGTGACCCAATCTCCAATGAAAGATTGGTTATCAAAGTTTTAATATCACTCTCAGAACACTTCAATATCAAGATTTCTGCGATCGACGAAGCACAAGACACCACTAAGCTTGGACTAAAAGAATTATAAGTTCTCTTCGAACCTCTGAGATGAACCTGGACCTAGACAAAGGAAAGACTATTGTATTTCAAATCTCTAACGACTCTTACAATGATCTACTTCAACTTTCTAGGAATTTGGAAGGTCTGACCTGTGTGAAGACTTCATCTCATTGATCACAACACAGTTTGGAGACTATCAGAAAAAGATAAGAGATAGGAAGAAAACTGGCCAGCAACATAAACCTCCAAATATAGTTGTTCCCAAGAAAACTCAAAGGATGTTACCCACTCATAGACAGTTTCGATCGAGGAATGAAGGATTCAATCAGATGCAAAGAGGTTCGACTATGTACGATGCAAGGAATGCACTGGTTTTGGACATTCTGCAAATGAATGTCCAAATACACTTCGTAAGAACAAGGGAACGAATGTCTCCTTAAGTGATGGACAATCTGAAGAAGAACAGTAATCTGGTGAAGAGGAAAACCATACATCCTTATTTGCACTATTGGAGGAGAATTGGGTGTTACGTCAGGTGCTGACACACTTGGTAGGAACATCCCTCCAAACTCATCAAGCTTAATATGTCTCAATGCAACAACCTCCGTTGATACAAGTAATATGGAAACCCAGGAAATAGATGAAGAAGATGCCACCTTATAAAGTGTACAAAAACTATATGGGGAACTATAAGCTTATTGGATCAAAAAATAAACTGAACTCTATTCTCTCAAAAGAAAATATTGAGTTGAATGGTTCGGTTGCCAAACTTGAGGTGATCCTAATTAAGAAGGACCTGAAAATGCACAAGATCAAGGTTGTGCTCGAAAAGGCAACACAAATCCTCGCTAACTTCAAGTCGAGCTCAACCAAAATTGGCATCATACTGGTAATGGGAAAAGATAGCAAAACCGGTATGGGATTCAATAACGGCGTGTGAAATTTGATAATCGTCCAACTTTATATCACAACCAAGTGTCTTCATGAAATAAAGTATTAATTCATCTTTCTCAGTATCTCACCAACACTCACCTTTTTAGTCAAGAACCCTCAAACGGAGAGGCAAGATTTTGCACAAAACTAAAACGAAGGAGTTGTCATACTTGGTAGGAACATCCATCCAAACTCATCAAAATTTATGTCTCAATGGAACAACCTCCGTTGTTACAAGTAATCTGGAAACGCAAGAAATAGATAAAGAATATGCCACTTTATAAAGCGTACAAAAACTATATGAGGAACTATATGCTTATTGGATCAAAATAAATAAATTGAACTCAATTCTCTCAAAAGAAAATATCGAGTTGAATGGTTCTGTGGCCAAACTTGAGGTGATCCTAAGTATGAAGGACCTGAAGATGCACAAGATCAAGGTTGTGCTTGAAAGACAACACAAACACTCACTAAGTTCAACTCGAGCTCAACCAAAATTGGCACCATACTGATAATGGGAAAATACAGAAAAACAGGTATGGGATTCAATAACGATGTGTTTGAAATTTGAGAATCGTCCAACTTTATATCACAACCAACTGTATTCATGAAAGAAAGTATTAATTCATCTCTCTCACCAACCGTCACTTTTTAGTCAAGAACCCTCAAACAGAGAGGCAAGATTCTGCACAAAACTGAAACGAAAGAGCCGTAACGCTGGGTGTTACATCAGATATATTAAGCTTGATGAACCGAACTCATCAAGCTTAATATATCTCAATCCAACTTAATATATCTCAATGCAACAACCTCCGTTGATACAAATAATCTGGAAACCCAGGAAGTAGATGAAGAATATGTCACCTTGGAAAGCGTACAAAAAATATATGAGGAACTATAAGTTAATTGGATCAAAAGAAATAAATCGAACTTGATTCTCTCAAAATAAAATATCGAGTTGAAAGGTTATGTGGCCAAACTTGATGTGATCCCAAGTAAGAGGGACCTAAAGATACACAAGATCAAGGTTGAGCTCAAAAATGCAACACAAACCCTTGCTAAGTTCAACTCCAGATCAACCAAACTTGACTTCATATTGATGATGGGAAAAGACATCAAAGTTGGTCCGAGATTCAACACTGGTGTGTTTAAAATTTGAGAATCGTCAAACTCTATATCACAACCAATTGTATTCATGAAAGAGAGTATTGATTCATATATCTCACCAACAACCACCTCTATAATCAAGAACCCCCCAATAAAGAGGCAAGATTCTGCACAAAAATCAAAACGAAGGAGACTACGTTTTGTATGTCACTATTTTTTTAAACTCGATCACATCAAACCTTATTGCTTCAAGATGAGAGAAGACTTCATGAGCCGGGAGGCTAATCGGATGTTACACCAAAATATCATACAACACCAACTGCAGCAACTCCAACAAGAGAACTTCAGTAAAGAAGATTTGTGTACATAAGACTGAAATTCGAAGGAACATCTCACTAATTACGTTAAACCAAAAAATGGTCGAGTGGCCTATGAAAGTGGTGCAAAATGAAAGATTGTTGGTAAAGAGACACTGAATATATGTTGGATCTTAAATGTTAAAATATATTATTGATGTTTATGACTTTACTTAATAATGACCATTTGTGTTCGATAATTATATAGATATTTCAAGAATTTTCTGAATGTTGGAAAGAGTATTCTAGGTATATGGTGATGAACGTATAAGAATTTTCAATTATAATGTCATATTCTAATCCAATAAATTGTAAATACAAACACGAATTATAAATAACCCAAAATATATGATGTGATATCTATGATTTAAGGGATAAAAACCATCGCATTCGACACAAACTACACTCGAATATTCCCATATTCTTTTTTCATAAACAAAATTTATAAGTTTTGAAGCATATAACTCTTTTAATCTACTTTTAAAATATTCTCATTATTGTTAAAAACTCAATTAAACAAATTAAAGGCAGTTTTTTATATGTTTTAAACCAAAATCTAACAAAAGATAAAGTATTGTCTTATCCTAACACAAACTTTGTGATAATAATTTTGCATCATAAGAAGAGAAAAATCATAATGATGATATTAAATTTGTTTCAGATAACTAAAAAATTGTTGAAAATTATAGAAAAGTTAAAAGTACATTTGTAATATTCTATTAGTTGTGTAATTTTAAATATATTATAAATTTAATGTTATTATGTTGAAATTATCATATGTGATTTATTATATTGATATCATAGGATCTGCCTAGTCGCTGGTCTGACGTCTGACTAACGCATTGAGAATTTTAGAACATGGATTGTCTTAAGGGATTGAGATAAACTTCAAGCCATTTTTTACTAGATATATCACAACAGAGTAAAACCAAAGCTGTGTTAATATCCCTAGAAAAATGAAAATTTGTTATACACCGTGAACTGCGGAATTCATCACAGAAATAATATGTGATTTGCACTTTCATGCTTGTTTGCAACAATCGAAATAAATTAAGGTTTACTATAAATTTTTTTAATAGGGAAATCTCAAATTTCCTCTATTTTGCCTTCAATCCAAAAGTTTTGAAAGCTCAACTTACCTTATCGAGCCTTCACTAATTGATGAAACTCTACAAACACCTGCGGTGGTTGTAAGCGGCAAATCTTTGTAACAGGCTACCAACTCCGTGGAAGTCTTCAAATCCGCTTGAACAGTTTCCCAAACTTTCTTTTTAGGGTTCAAAACGTCGTCCGCCAAACCTTCGAACCCTTGGACTATCACTCTTTCACCAACAGGGGCGGCTGGGGGAGGTTCAACCAACTCAACCTAAGCAAGTAACATCCATGTGAAACTTTCAAAACTGCTTACTTATTTTGCAGCTGCCATGGGTGGAAAAGACTCTCGTAGTGATTATTAAATACTGTACAATGTTTTAGGTAGCCAAGGCTGTAATGTTGGCACTTGGCAGCACTGAAACCAGATGCAGGGAACTTTGCTAGCAGTTAAACTAGTTTCACTTTTATAAGAAAAACTCAATGCATCCACTTATTAACCATATACAGTTTGCCCAGTGATGAAGACCGCAAAACAATGTCCTCTACTGTAACAAAAACGAGTCCTAACGTTTTTTTAGGGGTCATAACATTTTTAAACCACCAAGCTTTTGAGAAGAAAAGATCAAGGTATGTCAAAAGGAATGGCATGATTTTCTTGACCAGTTTCAGTCAAAATAGACATCCAAATTCCAAACCAAAAGAAACTATGACAAGATAAAATTTCATGACACGAACAATACGAGGCAATAAGTAAATGATGCTAATTTCTTACCATCGTATGATCACTATTAGAAGCCGCAAGGACCATAGCTTGTGACTTTATACCCCTCATGACTGCAGGCTTCAAGTTACAGAGAACACATACCTTGCGATTCTAACAAAAATCATTCTTTCAATTTGTGAGTCAATTTAGATTATCACTCATTAGAGTGCTGGTATATTCATTGTTGTACATTTAAAACAAGACTCCATAAAAGAGAGAGAGGGAACCTGCATCTCTTCAAGGGGAATGTACTTGACCAAGCCACTAACAACTGTGCGAGGCTTATCTTCACCAACATCAATCTCTTCGACATATAAAGAATCAGCATCAGCATGTTTTTGAGCCTTTACAATGAGACCAACACGAATATTCAGTCTACTTATGGAAAGTTCTGTTTCAGCAGGAGATGAAACCTTAGGTTTCACCTCAGCTGATTTGTTTGGCCGATCCTTCTTTGTTTTGCCATCTATAAAGAACAAAAATAAGTTGTAATTGAGCAACAATAACCTACTTTTTGTACCTCTGTCAACGAGTTGATGTCCACATCAAATTACTTCTGTGAAGCATCTGATAAATGCTACTTCAACTATTACAGTTGAGAGATTTAATGAAACAAAACACTAAAATTTTCAAAAATATCACTCCTATGTACAACGTTACATTTATACTTACTGAAGTACTAGTAGGAGAAGCTTCCATATATTCTCAACTAATTTTAGCATTCTAGTGATGAGAACATTCGTTTTCATGTTTATCTTTACAGCCTATCAAGTTTCCATCAATTTAGTGTAGCATAATTTCTGAAAAAAATAACTTTACTTCAAGTTCATGGAACTCTTCCTTGTTATGTATAGAGAAAATTCTAACGGTTTGGTCAAGACACTTTTAAAGACTTCATGCATTAGGAGCATTGATTGGGATCTTGATGCCTCTTCATTAGTATTATTCAACACTAAGCCATAGGAGGACTCTTTCCATACTAAACCCAAAATGAAACAATTGCATAAACTATATTCTCTGCAACTTTTTCATTTCTTTTCTTTTCAGATTGTAGATCTCTCAGCAAATGTCTTCTAACCTCATATTCTATCACATGTTTTTACTCTTCCCTAAACGTCTTATTGTCTGGCGTCTGCTAATGGGCACTTGCTGAAAAATAGCATCCAATAGAGACTTTTCAAGTTTATCTCGAGCTACTAGAAGTTGCATGATAGTTAAAGCTAGAAATGAATAGTATGTCATCAACATCTTTTGGTAGCACAAATCGTAAATATTCTCATAAGCTCCATTCTTTTAGCATGTATCGTACCAAACTGATCGAGCTTTAGTGAAAGGGAGCAAAGAAATGTTGCGACACGAAAAAAATTCCACTCCTCAGTATAGAATAATAAGGGATTCAACCTCAGTTAGAAGCCCTTGATGTCGTACTAGGAAGAAATTCGTGTTCACTTATTTTCTCCACCCCGGTCAAATTTACATTAATACATTAAACCATATCTTCAAATTCTTTTCGCTAATATCAAATAACACTAACATATATGATGAACTATTTTTAGAAAGCAGGAGTGATGGACGATAATGATCTGTCTCTCTTCAACATGGATAGCTCTCCTCTTCAATATTGTCTCCTAAATAAGATGCCCTACCATAAAATGCACAAGACATCAAAGGCATGTTTACAACTTCACAAGCAATAACTGCACTCTAAGATGATTATTACTTGGAATATCATAAATAATTATTCCATATTTGGTACTTTGAATAAAATGTTCTGCACGACATTATATGATGTCATGAATCAGCGGAGAATGATATATCTAGAATATATACTCGAAAGTCATGATGCACAAATCAATGTCAAATAATTTCCATTTGTTTTTTGCCAGGCATCACAGGGGAAGGGACAAGAACAGCCAACACATGCAAAAAAACTCGAAGCTCGTCACAGCGTGAGGAACTCTCTATCTACTCACAATAGCAACGGCACCACCACTGGTAAAGGCAGTGCTTGAGCGGTTTGGAGTTGTGGTGATTTAAGGCTTAAATCGAGGGAGGAATTCACGGGAGAGGCTCAGGCAAGAAAGAAAATGAAAACAAGAATTTAAGAGACTGAAACATTCATCTTTCCTGTGTTCGTATCAGCGCCGGTATTATTCGTTCAACCCGCATAACAACCGCATAAGAAGGTTGATTAGCGTAACTAGCATTATTATTATTTTTTAAAAGATGATCCATATATTCATTTTTCCATTTAGAAAATATTGTGTGTTGGTGTTTGAAAATAATAAACTAGGAAGAAATAAATCGTTACATGCCTCATTCATCAAGTACAACCGTACAATTACAAGAAACAGAGAAGAAAACAGAGCAAAAAAAGTCCATTTACCACATTTGCAGTGCACCACATTAAAAACTGGTAATAGAGCATCTCATCTCCACAACATAGCACAAAAAATGAAACAATAACAGATGAAAGTGCAGATTTTTAAAGATAGAAAAAAGTTAAGTGCAGAACAGTTTTAAGGTGCACAGTGGAAAGCCAAGGAGGCCACAAGTTACAGGGTCGTTAAATTAATCAAAAAACAAGGAACGAGCATAACCTGATATCTTTGTTTCCTTAAGTTTTTCAGAAATTTTCTTGGCTTCAGCTTTTGCTTTCAAAATCCTATCAGCTTGACTTCCAGAAAATTTGTCTTTATAGAACTCTACTTCTTCGTCTTTCTGCACATTACACAAGGGCAGAATCATATAGAGGGAGGAAACAAAACATGATAATTACTCCAGCTACATTGATTCAAAACACAAGCTGCCAAAAAGAAGTGAATGAATAATACCAGTTCTCTGAACAAAGGTGCCGGGGTTCCAATTCTATGACCTGAAGGTAGAATCTCCCAGGGTCTTTTAACTTTTTCAATATCACCTTTTTCGTCAGAAAGTGAAACTTGTCCTTCAAGTGGTAAATTCAGCTGTTTAAGCACCTACACAGTCGTGGAAGTAAATGTAACACAACAGTGTAATGATGCAGCAGCTCATCTGGAGATTGAAAAAGTATATGGGGTCAAATTACCTCAAGGGAAAACGATGGCATAAAAGGTTCTAAAAGACATGCAAGAAGATAAACCAATCCGGCCGCGGTTTTCATAACCACAGAGCACGAAGCTTGATCCTCTTTGTAAAGCTTCCAGAATTGGCTTTCCTACATGGTGAAATGCGAATATAAGTCTGATGTTTCAACATGAGATCCATCATAGATCCGTTAGCCATGTCAGAAAATAAAATCAGGACCCCAGTTAAACACGAAATAACCTCATAAAACCTTTGCACAATCAATATATAGTTAGCATACAAAAGATTAAATATCTTTAGAGCACGTCACAGGGATATACTTGTAAATAAGCATTTCCTTCACCAGAAATTGTCATGGCAATCTTCAACCCTTGTTTTAATTTCACCTGAATCAAGGTGGTTAAAATGTAAATCATTGCGGCATAAGGTCCTTCAAAAGTTCAAGTCAAAATTACGTAACAGCATAATTAACAGCTACATATTTTGATTACCTTCTCCATAGCTTCTATATACTGATCTACATAATTATTAATTCTTTCTCCCAGGGTCATGGTCAATGGATGAGAACACACATCAGGTGCGTCAGGAACGATAGAACCATATCCGGAACCTAACGTAATAAAAGAATATATTAAAAAGGTTGCCAGGTCCCCTCAAAAAAATTTCAACAGCGAATCAATCAAAGGATACCATCTACATCATAGTACTGACTACTGAGCCTCAGGGCACACATTCAAACACTGATACTCTGTTAACTGCTTTGGCTCTAAAAATATTTTCCAAGGGTATTTTTTAGTGGTTAACAAAATGTCATTCACAAGGAAGCTTAAAGAGGCATTTTTTATGTATTGATTCTTAATAAATTGCAACATGTTATTATCAACCAAAAAATTGTAATGCACGTGTTAGGAGTACAATCTAGTATTTGCACTTTAACAGATCAAATGAACTATATATATTGAAATATATTTCCCAGAGAAGAAATATTTGTACAAGGGATAATTCTCCCTTAACCCTAGCAACGCTAGTAACAAAACTATCAAACAATAACTGCATGCATATTCCCTTCCCTCTCCTCTCATTTTATTCTTCTCATTTCCCCTCCTTCCACGTGAACTGTAAACACCAATGGGGCTTCCTGAATTGGGCCTTAATCTTGTTAAATATCTAGGCCAAACTGTAACCTCCTTAAGATTAGCCTTGTCCTCAAGGCTAAGAGTTGGTAGTTGGGTTTTTTCCTTTTTTGCATTGGCTCCAGAATTTTAATTTGATAAAATGTTGTCAACTTGAACTTCCACTTCTATGCTTGATTTTTCAAACACAACACTGGCTAGGAAACAGTAAGCAATATGTGGACACAGAAAGGTAAAATCCTTCAAAAGAGATGTGGGGAGAAACTCTTCTTGTTCCTCGTCGAAGGCCTTGGCCATGTCATCAATAAATTCATGTCACTCTGCCTTGTGATATATCACCAACTAAAAGCTGAAAATTCTCGTCGTTGCCACAGATATGCTCCTTGATTTCAAGCATAGTGTCTATTAACAGAGAAAGAGCTTTCTCAAAAAGTGTTGGTCGTTTCCCTTTGTCTGGTTCTAGTTATAGCTTTGGAACCGTTGGTTACACCTGCTGCCAAGTTGGTAAAGAGCCTTGGACTTTGATTTCTCTACTAAACATGCCTAGTTAATAACAATGTTGAAGTAATGGTAGTAACCTTGATTAGGTAAGGTCGCTGAACTTCCCCTTGCTGTCTAGACCGTTCAGGCATTACGAACGCAAGAGTTTTGACGAATTCATCGTCATCATAGCACATTCCAACTAGTTGTGGATCGGCTACATAGATATTAGTTCTCCAAACTAAGTATATATCTCACATGTCATCTTTTAAACCAAGATGACAGATATCCTCCTCTATCACCTTTTATCAAAGTTTTCAATGACTTGCCCCTCTTTCTACTTCTTCCATTAACATGTCAATCGAAGATATATCGGATCGAGGGTGTTTAGTCTCCTCTTCACATGATCAAACCATGTTAGACGTCTCTCCCTAGTCTTATCATCTAGGAGGCTACACCTAAATAACTCATAATCCTTTCATTCGTAATTTTATATTTGCGCGTTTTGCTACACATACATCTTAACATATGCATCTCAGCTTCCGTCATCTTAATGCATATGTAGTCCTATAGTGGCCCAACACTCTGAGCCTATAAAGCATCATTGGTCAAACAATAGTCTTATAACAATTTCCTTTCAATCTGGCCAGCATCGTTCTATCGCACAAGACTTTTGATTTCATTCTCCATTTCATCCACAATGCTTTAATCTTATGGTCTATATCCTCTCTAATGTCCCCCAGTCTTTTGGATAATAGATCCTAAATTGTGAAAAGCTTCACACTCCGGGACTTCTCGACCTCCAATCTCAATTGTGCTACTCATTCGTCTAGATTCAGGACCAAAGTTACCAGCTAGATGTTCCGTTTTTGAGCGACTAATTCTAAAACATTTATTTTCAAGAGTTTCACGTTATCTATCTAATTTTGTATTTACACGTTTAGTTTCGTCTATCATGACAATATCATCTATAAACAATATACACCAAGCTACCTCATCCTGAATATGTCCCGTCAGCTCATCCATAACAATGGTTATGGCAAGGGCTTAAAGTCAATCCTTGATGAAGTTCTGCTACCACAGGGAATTCACATGGCATTCTTCCAACAGGCCTAACACTAATTACGACACATTCATACATATCTTTAATGATCTCGATGTACCATTCAGGCACATGCATCCTTCTATGTACCCACCAGATTAATTCTCTAGGCACTCTATCGTAGGCTTTCTTTAAGCTCAAGAAGACCTCCTTTGGGTGGAAAAGCAACCAATGTTGTTGTCCACCCATTCCTTTCACAAGAACCTTTACTCCACAACTTTCCCGTAATTGACTTCATTATCAAAAGATTAGCTTCTCCAAATTCTTTCTCGATCCCCTAGAAAAAACCGTTAACCTTCTTCACTTATTTTTCTTCTTGTAATCCACTTATCCCTCGCATGGTCAGTAAGCAATAATAGTTTTGATCCCCAAGGATACTCCCAACATAAACAACCATATTGCCTAGAGTCGTCCTTCCTATCGTATTTATATTCTTGACAGTGTAACCAATAATTTTTGCTACTTTGTATGCTGCCCCAGCCACTGAATGCACTCCAATTATTTTCCACATGGCATCATATGCGATGAAGGAGGAGTAATCGAACCCCTCTCCAGCTATCACAACCCACAAAAGAGGATACACCATAAACTTAAGCTTACATGTGCCTAGCATAAAACCAACATCTTTATTACCTATTCCAGAAGCAAAACGATGAACCACCAGCAGCACCTATATTGTATTCTTCCACCAAATTCAGCCATAGCTTTAGGGATTTGGAGGTGCAATCTGCTTTTCTTTCAACCTTTTTCTCATTCTTTGAGGTGAACCTCCGCCGCCAACCATACCGCCAACACCACGGCCAACCACAAGCTAACTCCGGTCACCCCTCTTCGACCGATCCCATCCCCCTAGCTTCTAGCGAGTTCTTCCTCTGTCCAACTTGTGGATTGTGGCGCATACGCATTGATTTCGCTGGCCTATAACACCTCTTTGGGCCCCATGGATGAAAAGCTCAAATATTATGTACAAACCTAGCCCACTCCTGACCAGCTTAAACTTTCTTATCAATGGCCTGAAATAATACAATAACTTGGGGGTCTGCTCCAACCAAACCCCTATCCCCTGAGTGCGTACTTTTTCTTTCCTCCCAAAAGTCCAAACCATCTGCTCACACAAAAACCAGAACCACATGGTGCGCACGCCATCTTTCGGCCCAAATTCTTCTTCTTGTACGGCCCATTGGATTAGCCACATACCACTCACTCCATCGTGATGCCCTGTCATCCATGCAGCAAGACCTTTCCATGAAGCCGTTGCCTTATCTAGAAGTTTCTTCTTAAACCATTGGAACCAAGGATGTGCAGGATCATTCATACAACTCAACATGATTTCTGATTGATTGATCGGGCAACCCATGGTTATTTTGGAGAATGGTTCAGCCTCGGATACCCTTCCAACTAGGTATATTCCAGCAATCTCAGGTGTATAACTCCTTGTTTGAGAGCCCACTTCTTCTTTATCTCTATCAGGTCTTCTTCAATATTTTGCTTGCCTTCAATGATATGCAATTCCTCTGCTAAGAATTCCCCTGTGGCCTTAACTCCCCCAAATCCGGCCGTTCAACCTCTTTCAGTGATTTTTCCCGCGTTCACACTGACTTGATCATTCTCTTCATCGGTCACTTTCACCTTAACAGCTTGCTTGTTGGGTTTCTTTTCCTCATTGTTGAGCAACTGGTTATCAATCTTGTCCCCCACTTCTGCCCATTCTTCTCCTCCAATTAGCTGCTCCAACCACCTTTTGAAGTTTACTAACTCATTCACTGTTTTGCCTATTGAATTCAAATTCTCCTGTAACTCCAGCACCATCGAGTTCATATTCAGCACCATAGAATTCATTTTTTCCGCCAAAATCAGCACCCTATCTTCCAATGCATCAATCCTTGCATTCAACAGTGTGGTTGCCATCCCAACTTGTTAGGGATACAATCTAGTATTTTCACTTTAACAGATCAAATGAACTATATATTGAAATATCTTTCCCAAAGAAGAAATCTTGTACAAGGGATAATTCTCGCTTCACCCTAGCAATGCTAGGAACAAAACTCTCAAAGAATAACTGAATGTGTATCCCCTTTCCTTCCTCTAATTTTATTCTTTTCATTTCCTCTCCTTCCACGTGAACTGTAAATACCTTTGGACCTTCCTGAATGGGGACATAATCTTGTTAAATACATAGGCCCCATAATAATTGGGCCCGTGACAGCACACACCAAAAGGAAGAGGCTGCAAAAATTTGAAATTTCTTCCACTCTCTACAGCATTAACATGTGGATATTTTATATTAGAAATTCATGGATAGTGGTAAAGTGATGCTCCCCAAAAGATTCAAGGCTATTGTTACGACCACAAGTAAAATGACAGGAACTAAATTATATATTTTCTGATAGTAAATGACTCAACTGAATACAAATCCTACTAATGGAATCAAATTAAAAAACAGTTAAAAAAGAATACTCTCTAAGCTTCAATACATAGTTTTTAAGAAACCAACCAAGTCTAAGCTATAATCCATAAATAGTCTTCAAGAAATGAATTAGGTATTTCCAAATGAGAGCAAGATTTCAAAAGTTCTAAAAGAAATACGGTACGCGACCTGGGTCCTTAGCGATGAAACTCAAGACTCTATTAACGAAATTTCCAAGATTGTTCAACAGCTCACTATTTAACTTTGCTTGCAAGTCAACCCATGTAAACAACGTATCCGATACCTATCAATTAAAAATTAAGCATTCAGTCATTAATTATATAGGAGATGTTTTCAAGGTACTTCAAGTACAAAGACATACCTCTGGCCTATTTGTCAACAAATAATACCTCCACGCCTCCACCGGAATGTTGGTGTCTTTTGCATCATTCCCAAAAACTCCAATCCCCTTGGTCTTGGAAAATTTTCCTACACAAAAGATCGTGAAACAATTCGATAAGGGTGAATATTTATAGGAGATTTTGAATTGAGGGTATTATCTATTCCCAAGAAAGTATACATTTGATTATTTGATCCATTGGATAAATAACCTGATTCATAATTCAAGTATTCTGTAACACTAATGGTTCTCATCAAAGTCCAGTTTTCACCAGTTCCGAGAAGTGTAGAAGGGAACATCACCTGAAAAGTAACAATAGAATAAACAAAGCAATATTACACTCAAAAAAAACGAAACTGTAGTTTACTAACCCTGTTAACAAAGGATTGCCACCAAATAACCAGGTCAATGAAGTTAATGTAAACGAAGAAGTAAGATTTGAAAAAGCTAACACCTCTCCCTACCAAGTGGTCCACACCCACGAGAGAAAACAAAGAAAAACTCACATCCATGGTTCATCCACACGAAAATTTTGGTTTCACAAAATCAATATCAAACAACTATTACCCAAATGAATAGGGTGTAGCACCCAAATGTGGTTGCAGCACTTGCATAGTAATCAATATATACATCTACCTTGAATCACTACTTCTCTATTCAATAGCCAACATAGTTTTCTTCTATCCAAAAATATTTTAGAACCCTAGTCCAATCCTTCAAAAAGCATTTCACATGCCTAAACTGACTACCCTTCTGCAGAGCACTCAAGTTCAACAGCTTTGCCTTGTGAGGAACATGGTCTTGGTCTAAAATCTCTCGTTCACCATTGATATCAAATTGACAAGAACTCCTTTCTTCCCATCTTGTTAAACACCATCCAAACAAAAGAATTTTCACAAATACTTTCTAGAAGCTCCTAACAAATAAACACTTCAATCTATAAGTAATTTACAATATATTGCATTTATGACCATTGACATTGTATTGGTGCCTGTATGAGAATCATTAGCAGAAGTGACATCAGTTATAAATCCAGAGAGAGAAAAAATCACCAGCTAGAGACATGCTCAAGTGCCTCAGCAGTTTTAAATATGGAAAGAGGAAATATCACCAAATAATATCCATGTCAGATTGGCTACCAACGAATCAGTAGCCAGTTACCAAGAGAACAATCATTAAAACCTTTAAAAACAACTATTAGAAAAATCCAGCAAAAGACAATGATTTCTGATGATGCTTTGCTTATATGTCACATTATACCATGCATCAAATATTACTTAAACAGCATAACTTAAACTCGTTTATGCTTACAGTATGAAATGGCACGTTGTCCTTGCCCATAAATTGGTACAGTTCAACATTTTCAGGGTTCTTCCACCATTTCTCCCACTCAGTTGTATGGCATGCTGTGATTGAAACATATCCAATTGGCGCATCAAACCACACATAGAAAACCTAGTCATCAAAACAGAACATGTTATACGGAAATAATGCCAATAATGGGCATTTTCGTGATTGGTATCCATTCCAAGGTAATTTAAACTCTGGGCCCAAATCACAATTTATGTTTCAACACAACTCTTCTCAACTAAATTCACCTTATCCTTAAATTTCTCAAGTGGAACCGGAACACCCCATTTCAAATCTCTAGTAATACATCGCGGTCTCAACCCTTCTTTGAGCCAAGCATGTGTTGCTTGGATAGCATTCTGGCTCCACCCTCCAGCCATGGACATGTTGCCAATGTATTCTTCTAACCTATCCTTCAGCAAAGGAAGCTCAAGGAACAAGTGATCTGTGTCACGAATATGTGGAGTACTGCGACAGACCTGTACATGAAGCAGACTCAAATTTTTTATTCTACTCCCTGCAACTGTTGAACTGCTTAAAATTAATTCTAAATATATTCTTTTTTCATTTTTTCTTGGTTAGAAGTTTGTGTATAACTTGCACCACAATGCAATTAAGATCAATTGAAGGACAACTCAATGTCACCAAATCATTGATCCAAGACAATGAGTCCGAGGCAACAGTTTCATTAGCACACCTTGCATTTCGGATCTAGAAGTTCCGTCGGATTTAATAGCTTTCCACACTTTTCACATTGATCTCCACGAGCAGAATCATAACCACAACCCGGAGTCGGACAATTACCATCTACAAGCCGATCAGCCAAGAATCTTTTACAAGTCTCACAATAGAGCTGCATGAAGACATCATTATATATGAACTTCTAAATTATGTCAATTGGTTAGAGAAACATATCATTACATTAAATTATCGCATGAAGCACAGGAACCAAGAGCAACGGATAACCATAATAAAATCCCAGAGTTAGAAAAATATTCAGGAATTATCATGCACCTGCTGCATTGTGTTTTCAGAGAGCCAATTATTTTCCAAGAGCTTCTTGAAAATTTCTTGACAAACTTCAGTCTGCTGCGGACTTGAGGTGCGCCCGAACTCATCAAAATTTATATTAAACCAGTCATACACTTCTTTATGAATAAAATGATATCTGCCGTTAAAAAAACGGAGAAAGCAAAATTAGAACAGAATAATGAACATATTGCTTATGCGCCAAATAAAGTACAGTTTCATATGCTGGCTCAATCATTCATCATGAGATATTTCTTTCTTGGCAATGACGCACAATTTTTTTACAACAAGGAAAATGACTAAGTCAGTTTTCAAATCAGGAAGGCTGACTTCAAAGCTCAACGCGATTGGGAATGGCACATAAGGTAAATCTTTGTTAACAAAATGAACAATATGCCCTGTCTTTTATTTATTAACCTGGATGGTAGGTATGAAAATGCCCTCCTATAAATAAGCATCAGAGTTCAATGACAGTCTAGACTTGATACTTGAATTGGCAACAACTATTTGAAAAGGCCACAACACGTTAAAAATCATAAGATACTAACATCGCATAACAGAAAGAGTGTATTTACGTTCAAAAAAAACATTATGCAATTACCAATGACAAATATTGACACAAATCCCTTTTATTCACCCCAAAAAAAAAATCAACTTCATAAACCCATGGAATACCAAAAGTGTCATGAAAAATACATTAAAAAAATAAGCCACAGATAACAGTCAACTAATTCTTTAACGAGTTCGGAATGATAAAATTACTTGTCACAAATTTCTTTGGGAGAACACCCTTCCTCCATAGCCTTGGTCTCCGTTGCTGTTCCGTACTCATCCGTACCACAAATATATAACACATTATACCCTCTAATTCGGCAGTACCTTGCAAACACATCAGCGCTCAACACACCTGTTGAGAAAATAAGAAAATAGCAATCCCTAAATAAAATTCACCATGACTGGAAACATTTCTTTGCAAGCATAACTGCGCACAAGAAATGAGTTTCTCCAACCATCATTCCATTTATGTATATAGACTTGTTGGAAGGTAAAAAAAACTTTGATGGTAGAGGTACGGGATCCACTGAATTGAGTTCCTGACTTAATAAAGTATGCGGTAAATAAATGAAATTTTCTCTGATTCTACTTCAAGACTTCAATATATTGGCAACATCGTGTGAACATCTTCATAACATACCCAGCGTGACCGTTATTCGGTTAATAGAACAACAACAACAAAAAACAAATTTAACACGATTCACCACATCCATAAAGACATGCGCAGCTAAGAAAATTGCACATCGAAAAGGAAAAAAAATTATAAACTCAATTTTCCAGATAGGGTGCTCCGATGAGCATCATTCAGCTCTTACAATTTAGAACATATAAAAAAACCAGTTCAAATCCAAATAAATTTTACAGGAATATTTTAATTAGAATTCCAAAGCTTCAAAATTTTCGATACGAACATAAATTCACCAGATACTTGCTGAAAGCTTGCAAATATTAAACATGCATAGTGAAATTGTAAAAATTACATCCGATGATGTTGCCAAGGTGAGGAACGTTGTTGACGTAAGGCAAGGCGCTGGTAACGAGTATGTTTCTCTTCCCAGGTATTGGCAGCTTCGCGGCGGCTGAGCCGGCGGCGGCGGGATGATCGCCCATATCCGGATATCGTGGCCTTTTGCGCAGTGAAAACAAAACTTAACTATTGGGTTTAGGGTTTGAAGTTTTATTCTTTTTTATTTTTTTTATTTTCTTTTTCGTGTGTAATAAATATTTATATTTATAATCATATAAATGATTTGTCATGTTTTTTATTTTGAATACAGTTTATTTTTAAAAAAATTTATTGGATGATGGATTTCTGAGTTTGAAATTATATATTTCGAAAAAAATTGAAATTATTTTACATATGGAAACAATTTTTTCCACTTCTGTTGTATTATAATCTATGAATATATTTTGTCACAATGAGGTATATGTTTATATTAAATTTTAATATTTTATACATAATAAATTTTTTGTGTGAAATATAATAATTTTATGTCATTTTTTATTCAAAATTAATTTTTGTTTTATTTTATTTTTAAAATTATGGTTATTATTTATTGTGAAGGTGTTTTGAATTTTGATTATGATGATCTTTTAGTTTAAAATTTTATACAAAAATCATGAAATAGAATTTTATATACAATGAGAAACATCAGCTCGAATAGCCTCAAATTCCAAACAAAATCACTTAGATCATCATAGCAAATAACTTACCTGATGTAATATACTTGCAAAGAAATTTATGTGAATTTTATGTATTGTTTTTTAAAATAATTTTTAAAATGAATGTCACCTTAAAAGTTTTTTTGTTTTTTTTTTTTTTAGTTGAGGGAAAAGATTATTATAATTAGGTCTCGAACCGAATAACCTTATCTCACATTTGAGATATCGATGTCAGAAGAACTACAAGTCATTAGTTTTTTTTATTATTCACCAACAAAAAAATTTATTCTTTTATTCCGATCAATAGTACTCATTAGTGTCAGTTTTATGATAGTTGTTTACGTTTTCTCAATTTCACATTCTTTTAAAATATAACGAGTAAAACTTAATTTTAAGACTTCTTTCCAAAAGAAAAATGACATTTTAAAAGTTTAGATGATACAACCCTCTTAATTTCATATTTCATTATTTTTTTAAAATTATCTATCACATGTCTTTAAAATTATATTTATATATGTTCAAAATATTTTTAAGTTTAACTCATATAAAAACTTATTTTTTATTTAAAAAAATTATGTGTAACGTCCCAAAAATTTAAAGGTTCACATGAACCAAATTCATACAAGATTATCAAATTTCTTATGTATTTTAATTAAATTGTTTTAATTACATCTAGTAAATATGGTAGACATATTTACATGTTTAAAATATGGTTTTCAACTAGAATGCATAAAATTGTATTTTAAAGGTTATTTGAGACGCGATCGATGAACAGAGACCGAAGGCTGAAAAAATGAAAATATTTTTATTAAATAATTGTTTTTAATTATTTAAAATAAGTTTTATGCTATATAATATTTTTGAAAATGAGGTGTTTTGAGGTGATTTTATACGCCGAGTCGTATTTTTAAACGGTATTCGATTTTCGACAAAAATATGAAGTTTTTGAGAACTCGGCTAATATTTTCACGAATTTTCTTGTACAAAATATTTTAAGTATTAACTAATGGACTTAATGGGTCTAAGCTTATATTAGGAGTTTTAATTAACTAATAAAAGCCTAAAACCTCCCCCAACCCACACAAAAACTCTCGCCCCTCCCCCTCAACATAATACTAGGACTCTTCATCAACAAGAAAGAACACACCACATGAAAGTTTTGGAAGGAAATTCACGTAGAGTTGAAGGAAAATCACCAAGGTCCTTGCTACGTCGACGTTCTTCGCATCCCAACTCGTTTTCGTGTTTAATAAATGTTAAAGCACGTCTTAATCTTTTTTTCACTCATCTATCACACCGTATTATGATTTTTATGTATGTTTGCATGAAAAACATGTTACCTTGCATTTATTTTCGTTTTTAAGCCATAATATGTCAATAACCCTAGTTTGTGATCCAAAACTCGTGACAACATTGCACAAAGAGGCTGCCATGATAGGGGCATCACAAGGGACGTTTTCCAGAAGGTTTAAAAGTCCATAGATGAAGGTTTAAGGGCTGGACAGTAGGGTGAAGCATGCTGAACGAAATTTGGAGATTTTAGAGTCCTAGGGTTTCGGTTTGGCTTCCTTGAGCATGCGGCTGCTAGCTGCTGTTATGGGTACGTCCAGTGGTCTTAAGAGTGCTGAGCCATGGTCCTAGATAGGCTGAATGATGGTTGTTCGAAGATAAGGGGGATCGGGAAGTGATGCTCGTGCGTTTGGCTAGAGGTGATCGACTTTGAGGATTGCGGCTTCTAGGCGTGATTAGTTCAGTACAGTAGGTGGCCTAGGGTTTGGTTAGGGTCCTGAGAGGGTGGCCTTGGGTCTGGTCATGGTGGATAAGGGCTAGGGTCGAAAGTTGGAGGATAACATCGGTTAGGGTTAGATCCATGCATGCAAAAAATTAATTAGCCAATAGGGGTGTGTTAGAGGGTTTTAATTGGCTTAGTTTGGGTTGAAAAAAGTTCAGTTATGTGTTAGGAAGCTTTGGTTCAAGTTTGGTTAACTTTCGAGTTAATACGAGTCAAAACCGAGATGTACGTCTAAACTTTAAAAACGATTTGGGAAATTATCGAAGAGCATAAGTTTGCGTCTAAGAAATAATTATGAGTGTATTTTAAGGTAATAGGTTAAGTTTGAAATTATTTGTGATGTCGTTTCGAGGTCTAAGGATAAATATAGATAGCTAAGGGCTTCAGGGCAAAGCAGACATTTTACACCTGAAAAATGTTAGACGCCATGGAAGTGCCCTGAATACTGTAAAATATGCTACAAGGTTTATTTTAAATGTTTATAAAATTATATGATGAAACGCTAACGTTAAAAGACATGTTGCATGCTTGGTTTAAAAGAAAAATGATATATATATATATATATATATATGTGTGTGTGTGTGTGTGAATTTTTATAAGTGATGAAAATATGAAAAGTTGAATAGTGTGAAATAATTATGACTAATATGATGATTATGATGATACGATGATTATGATGATATATAAGGTCAATGCTCAGTTGACAGGGTGAGAGTGTCGCTGATGACTCCGCCACCCAATACTGTAGTTACACGTAGATGGATCCATCGATCTTCAGCTGATATAAAAGTAACAATTAACAATCCGAATTCAATAAAAGAAAAACATATATGTATATGATGAAAAGGAAAATGTATGTGATAAAAAGGAAATGTGATAATGATAGGAAAAATGTTAAGTTTATGCATGTTCATGAAAAACTATTTTAAATAAAAGTATGTTTCACTGTTGTATGTAGATGTATATGTATTACTTGTTATCATAGGTTAAAGTTTGATGAGTAAATAGACTTACTAGGTGTGATTGATGCATGTGAGCATGATATTGATGTGAGTGGGGGACTTGATGGTTGATCTTGTTGAACTGAAGGTGCACACAACCCGAGGACCAATGCCAGTTTTTCCGCACTTACGACTTACGTTTATGACTTACTTTTATGATTTATATTTATGACTTATGTTTATGATTTATACTAATGATTTAAGTTACTTTTAATATTTTTGACTTATGATAGCTTTTGAGAAGATATTAGAGTTAAGTTACTCTCAAAATAATGTTAAATTTAGGTTTTGTTAACGATTTACGATTTTATGTTTTAAATGCGTTCTTTTGGATTTTCAAACAATAGTTGGTTGATTTATTTTAAATGATGCAAAAGTGATTCAAATTTCGGCCGAATGAATTAGAAAGAATTTTTTTTAGTACATTTTTAAAAAAAACGAGTAGCGAACGTTACATCATGAATGACAATTACAAATATATTTATATGTCATTTCTCACTCATAAAGTAAGAGCGCCTTGTAAATTAATTTTTTGGCACCTCAATTAAGCTTCTAAATCGTATTGTCTTTAAAATATTATAATACAATATATTAATTCTCGAAACGACTTATAAGATATAATAGTTTTAAATAAGTTTAACAAAACATACTATAAAATATCAAAAATTTCGATTTTTAATGAAATATATATAGTTTCATGTGAAGTATCCTAGTTCTTGGACGTCTACAAAACTACAAGTGGTGAAGATGCCATATAAATAATATTTTTTAATATATATATATATATATATATATATATATATATATATATATTAAATTTCATTTCATATCTCGATTTTTTGGTTAAACGGTAATGATTTTTGTCATCATTATTTACCGTAAATTTTATTTTATAGAAAGATTAATTTGTTTTTTGTTTTTTCAATCACGAACGAAATTAGTAATAACATAGGACATAGGTATTTTCGTTTGTTACTAATTATCTACATATTTATTGCAAGAATGTATGTTTATGTAATTTTTGAAAATATTTTTTAATATAAAAGTTAAAATTTAGTCATGTTATTATAATTAATAATAACAAGCATAATATATATGGAAAAATAAATTTTTTGTTTTAAAATTTGTATTTTGCAATCTTTCTATTTTTAAATCATATTATTGATCACTTTACCGTCCGAGTCACTAATTTGCATTTTTAAATTTTAGTACTTTGTTCACCAAATTTTTGACGTGACATTGACGACGTGTCTCTAAAAATTGCTGAAATTGTTATGGAAATCGCTCATCAGCACTTCGATGAAAAAATAAAATTAGAAGGAAAAAAAAAAAAGCAGACTTGTGGACTAATAGTGTGAATTGAATAATAATATATACCTTAGTAGTCCAACTTTTTGACACTTATTAAAATTTAATAAAAATAAAATAAAAATCTATTTTAATTTGTTTTTTCAAAATACCAATAACTATCATATCTCGTCCATTTTTCAAATTTTAAAAACTTCACACATATTTTATACAAATTAAAAATATATTTAATGTAATCGCACCATATGTTTTTCTTAAAAAATAACATATTATCCAAAAAATAAATGCAAACTATAACAAATTTTTTAGAAATAATTCTTCATTTTTTTATATAAAAATTAACCGAACTCCAAAAATAATTATCCATAAAAAGTAGTTGTACAAGCAAGAAATGCGTGCATGTTAATATTGGCTGTTGTGACTCCCTTATACCAACCAACTCTAGTGTGGTTGTATATTTTAAATTTAACATAGAATAAAATATGATTTTATAATTGATATTATATGCTGATAAAGTCGTAGATTCATTAACATCTATCACTATATATTAATTTCGAGACACTTTATGTATGATTTGATTCATCATTGTGATACATAAGTCAATTATATATCTGACATATAAAGTTACAAATCTATTTCTGATATATCAGGGATGAGCCCATCCAAATCGAGCCTACACCAGATCATGGGTCTCAGCCATCCCTGGCCAAAGTAGAAGGCCCCATGACATGTCCAAGTATTCTTCTATAAATATCAGGTTTGAGTGTCCAACTCATTCATATTCAATATATTGTTTGTCAGCAGCACCCTTAGCTGCTCATCATTTATATACTCAGTCTATAACTTGAGCGTCAGATTAACTACGTCGGGACACCCTCCCGCCCCCTTCTAACGGTTTTCTTCGTGATTTCACGCTCAGAACCAATTCGAATCCTGTGTCGGGACTATCGTCACCTGCTGTAATCAAGTCTTAAATTTTCAGTGAACATCAATTTATATTGTTAAAGAGAGAAAAAGACGTCAAAATCAAAATGACACTCTCCCCTTTGGCTCGTTGAATTCATTATCACCTCAAATTTAAAAATTACAAAAAAATTTATCTTCCTCAATTCTTTAAATTTTTTTATCTTTATAAAATTTCGCAACTATGAAATTTTTTAATTACATGACCATATTTTGTTGTTGAAGAAGTGAAATATCTAAACTAGTTGTTCTAAAAAGGGTTTTTTTTTTAATATAAAAAAAGTCTTGTATAACAAACAATTATTACTCCAATTTATTGTGATATAATATATTATTAAATTAATTAACAATTTACACATTAAATTTATTACTGAAATTGAAGAAAATTATGTTTGCCATGCTTAACTATTATTTACCAAAACATCTAACAAAAAAATTTATTTCCAAAATATCCTAAGTTGAACAAAATATTTTGATTAAATTTTTTTATAGAATTATTAAAATTATACGAACATAACGTGATAAAAAAAATTATTCCATCTTTTTTTTCTTTACCATGTTTTCAAAACACGTACATGTATAGCTCTTCAAGTGTATTTTTTTAAAACAATTTAATAAAAAATTAATATCTAATATAAAACGATTAATTAAATTGGTACAAGTAGTCACTGGTAACTTCTTTTGACGTTTTCAGAATGATTTTCTCTTTTCAAAAATTAAATAAAAGAAAGCGCTAATAAAGATTGCGACTTTATGACATAAAATATTAAAGTCGTCACTAGAGGTGGCCAGTTCATTTATTTTAGTAAAGAAGCTTTAGCCCCCACTGACGGTTTACTTTTCTTTTTCTTTTTCTTAAAAAGTGGCAAACAACCGTTGTCAAATTTATATATATATATATATATATTATGACATATACCAACTGATAAATTCTGAAACCAAATATATATATATATATATATTTTATGACATATACCAACTGATAAATTCTGGAACCAAATTCACATCCAAAATTGCGCGGTTTGTCTAATTTTGTCTCTCTGTTTTTTCATAGTGAAGAGTATAACAAGTTCGAGATGACTCGATTGCATCAATAAAAAAATATATATGAAAAAACATAAATATTTATAGGGGTTTAAAAGTTGAATTTTATACTCAATTTTATTCCACTTGTAAAAAAAATTCACCAGAAGATCTTCTATTCATAATCGACATCTCTCAAGAATTAAACCATATTTAGCCCCGTTTACTTGGCATGGAATAATATAATTTTCTATGTTATATTTGAAGTGTTTTCTCCTCCTACGAAATGTCAAAATTTTAATTACTGGATCATTAACATATTATATCAAATTCAATTGAAATACGATAGACACACATGATCTAGTAGATTTGAATACGAGAGAGCGACCAACTCGTGAATAATAGCACAAACAATAAGAAAAAACTTTTTTTTATACAATTCAACATTTATACACACGTCAATATAGCACCAACTAGCTTTGCAACTAAGCTAAGTATTTATGAATTTGCTGTAAAAGATTATGCCAAAAATACAAATTGCCCAGCAGTCTGATTCTAAGGTACAACCAACTTGCATAAAATTAACATATAACATGGAGATAAAGTGTCAAACTTTGGCAAATTGAATTTTTTTAATGAATTTTAAAATTATATTTAACATACTGCCAATGGAAGGATCATATAATTAATTAAATCGGCTTAATATTTGAATTTTTTTAAGTAAAAAAAAAAACTAATTTTAGATATTCTTTGATGATACATAATTTAATATCAGACAAAAACTTGTGTGAGACGATCTCACGTAGGGATGAAAATGAGACGGGGCGGGTTTGCCATCCCCATCCTCGTCCCCGAATTCCATCCCCACCCCCATACCCACCCCGATCTTCGCTTTTTCGGGTTCAGGGAATCCCCAAACCCGAAACTTCGGGGATCAACTTCTCATCCCCGCCTTCATATCCGTTTCAAAAATATTAATATGACAAGATGACGATGGATTCAGAGATTTTCTCAAACCAAAACTTATTATTATCTATTATTATTAGTGATGATATTAATATTAATATTAATATCAGTATTAATAATAATATATTATTAATATTTAAAAAAAATAATATAATATTATTAATACTAATAATACTATTATTTTATTATTAATGTTATTTTCGGGGCGGATTCGTGAATGAGGATAGTAATTTCATACCCGTCCTGAACTACATCGGGGATTTAAAAAAATCCTCGAACCCAAACCCAAACCCGAAAAAATCGGGGATCCTCATCCCTATTTCGGGTTTTCCCAGTGGGACCTCAAACTAGTGGGAAAAGTGTTCATCCCTAGTCTCACGGATCGTATTTTGTGAGACGGTATCTTATTTGAGTTATCCATGAAAAAATATTACTTTTTAAGCTAAGAGTATTACTTTTTATTGTGATATCGGTAGGATTGATCCGTCTCACAGATAAAAATTTGTGAAACTGTCTCGCAAAAGACCTACTCTTAATATCATTACAGACTAGATCAAGTGAATTGTCTGTGAATAAAATGAAATTGGAAATAAAAATTTCGAGTTAGAGTAAAATTCGTACGCTCCTATCTAATCGCGTGAGGAACACCTCGAATCTGGTCAAGCATCTTGGACGTGGAGGATATGCGGAATCCTTTTGAAACTCAAAACCGTCCCAAACCCCTAATACCCATATTTATTCAGTCCTCTCTCGCACGAATCCGTACAGAAGATTGTGAAAAGTTCCAAGTTTTTCTGGGTTGCGTGCCGTGTGCGCGAAGCTGATCTGGATTCGGAGGTACATGTTGGGATTAAATTTGTATTTGCGCGCCGTGATTTTGCTGTTGGCATTTTTCGATTATGTACGGAATTTATTGTGTTTTTCTGTTACGATTATAGCATTGGATTTGAACGATGGGATTTATTTTCTTGGATGATTTCTGTAACTGGGTTTTTTTTTCCAAATTGGCATGGTTTGTAATAGGCCCTTTCTCATCGATGGATCATGCAAAAGAATGGAAAATGAGATGAAATGTCAACTTTACAATTGGGATCCTGGTGCAAGTTCTAGGTTTAGTTTCAGAAGTTTAAAAGACACAGATAGTACTGTAACCTTGTTATGCTGCTTGGATTACCCAGGATCTCAATAATCTGTTTGTTGTAGGATCTTGTTTATTAAGTCGAGATATGTTTCAATGCCTGAATGTTTTCTGAAGCTGGAAAGTTTCTAGACAATCAACTTATTTGCAAGAGATGCAAAGTTTGTTTAGTTTTGAGTGTTGTTTGTTTTAAGAACTAATTAAGCTGCCTACTTTCTTGGAAGATGGTTAGGAATTGAAGTTGTGGATGAATATCCTTGCGTCATCTAGATCTGATTCCTTATGGTTAAGGGTTGAAGTACATAAGTTCCCGTTTCTCGGTTTTACCATGTGTACGATATGAATCAATCCCCCTGTACACAACATTTTGCACCTATCATTTTGATAATGTGGACCCCCCTTGTCTTCAATGTATTACATGAGACTGTTTGTCATTTTTCTATTGGATTGTGACCAATGAATAGCTTTATCATCTTTGTTTCATTTTTAGCTTTCAGTTCCACATTGTATTGTGTTCTGTTTTCTTGTGATGCACATATGCGGCATGGTTTAGGTGATTATTGTAATAGATGTACTGTGTTTATTTTGTGTATTCTGCATGCTTTTCATTTGTAGGGTTTGTGGAGAGTTCCAGCATTCTGATAAGTTCTTTGAAAGGGTTAACTGTTAAGTATTTGGGCCCACTTGTTGAGAAATGACTGGTGGAGTGTCAAGTTTTTGGGGCCCTGTCACGTCAACACACGAGTGGTGTGAACCTAATTATACTTACTCTTCCTATATTGCTGAGTATTTCAACACCATCTCTAATGTTCCGTGCATCATTTTAGCATTCATTGGTCTTGTGAATGCATTGAGACAGCGTTTTGAGAAAAGGTTTACTGTCCTTCACATATCAAATATGATACTTTCCATAGGCAGCATGTTGTATCATGCCACACTACGGCGGCTGTAAGTTCTCAATTTTTTATCACTGACTTCTTTTACTCTATAATATATATGAATTATTATTTTTCTTCGTTCTTGATTTAATATGTTTAGTCTTTTACCTCAAAGCTATATCTTAGGGCCAGAAATATGAGTAATATCTGATCATTCATTTTGTTCCTACTTCCTAGGCTATGTCATCCTGTAGAACAATCGCATCCAGGATACAAGGGTGTGCTTAGATTGATAGACCATTTTATTGCATGGACTAATTAATCAAATCTACCCTTTTTTTAATTTATGCGGACACAATGGTTATTGTGATGAATTTAAAATGAAATGCACTCAGACATGTGTGATTGCAAAGTCATTCTTCAAATTGCTTCCAATCAAATCTCTCCCTCCCAATGAAATCCTCCCGTCCAAAGCGCAACCCAAGTGTATTATCCTGCATTGTGACAAAATGATATACTTTAGACCCCACTTAGTTCTTAAACAGATAAAAGCACTCTTGACGTGAAAAATGTCACATATTTGACAAAACAGTTTGAGCTAGCCACAATTTTCACCCTGCCACAAATTCCTGTTTGACAATCATTTGGATTTGAATTTCAGGCAACAGCAAGGAGATGAAACACCTATGGTGTGGGAAATGCTCCTTTATATCTACATTCTCTACTCACCAGATTGGCATTATCGGAGCACAATGCCCACTTTCTTGTTCCTTTACGGCGTGGTCTTTGCTGTAGCACATTCAGTAATTCATTTCGACATCGCTTTTAAGCTGCACTATGGACTGCTTTGCTTTCTTTGCATTCCTAGGATGTACAAGTATTATATTTACACACAAGACAGATCAGCTAAACGACTTGCTAAATTGTATGTCATCACTTTGCTGCTTGGGACTCTATGCTGGCTTATTGACCGTCTTTTATGCAAGAAAATCACAAGCTGGTACTTCAATCCTCAGGGCCACGCAATGTGGCATGTTTTCATGGGTTTCAACTCATACTTTGCCAATACGTTTCTGATGTTCTGCCGTGCTCAACAACGGGAATGGAATCCGAAAGTGATGCACTTTTTCGGAATTTTTCCCTATGTGAAGATTGAAAAACCAAAGTCCCAGTAGAAGCTACAACTCATTTGAACCATGCCTTACACGTGGGAGTCATTACGAGCATGTTACATGCTGCTGTCTAGCAAATGCTAGTAGTCACAACTCATTTTTGTCCATGTGTTTCATCCATTTGAAGATTGCAATTTAAATTACTTAGTAGGGAGTAAGTTTGGTTGATTTGTTTAGATTTTGACATTATAGCATTTTGGTGATGTACCATATTTATTAAATATCTCACAATAGATTAAACTAAATATGATTTATTGAAGTCCTAAGTTTTGAGCTTTTCCTCTTGCGTGTTGATTTACAGGCAGTGAAATGATGTCTAAAAAATGTTATATTTGTGACCACATGTGGATATTGTTTGTGTGTATCTTGCGGAGTAAAGAGTAACTTTTCTTTCTTTTTAGTCGGGTGAAACGTAAAAATGGAAAGATTATTCCTTCATAAATCTCAAATTCGCTCCTATCGTACTTAGAAAAGATTGTGTCAAAAACAATTATGATTAATAGATATAATGATTTTAATGTGCACTTGGATGGTAATATTGGAATTTGAGTGAGGATTTCACTTGTAAAATCAGGATGGAGGAACTTTGGCCAGGCCCAATCTACCAATAAAAAATATATATATTATGAGGTAAAGAAAACGAAGTAACAAAAATAACGAATAATGAAAAAGCAAAAAAAGAAATCCGACCTGCCGGATTCGAACCAGCCGACCTAAGGATTACTACTACAGCACCACCACTACCTACAGTCCTCCGCTCTACCAACTGAGCTAAGGTCGGTTTGAATGAAATGGCTAACTCATTATTATATAAATACAGTATTATAGTAAATTACAGAGCTATTGGTTGGTAACTTATTTTCAAATACCTATTACATTGCATATTGCCTACCTAATTGCTGTATGAATCCTTGCAAATCTAAAATATTTCTACAAAATTAAATGTAAAATTATTTTTTCTTAAAATAATTATCACACAGTGATTGTATGTGTCTCATCTCATGAGCCATTTTATCAAGTATTCCACCAAAATATTGAGATAGTCACCCTTTTCAAAAAATCAAGAGGTCAAATTACTTGGAGAAAATTTTCTCTAAGTTCTCATGATGAACATATAGACCAATTTGTTGTATAACATAGTAGGGTGAATTTTCCATGAGGCTCCTGTTGTTGAGGACATTGGAACAACTTGTTTTTAGTCATCAGGTATTATTATCCAACATTGCCCCACATGAATCAAGATTTTTATAAATTTGATTCCTTCACGGATCCAATTTGGTGTCAAAAACAATATGTTGGTGTGTGAATAGAATTTCACCTTTCAAAATGAGTCATGTTATTTGTTTTTCATTCCATGTTGCACATACTTAATTTTATATATATATTTTTACATAGTTTATATAAGACGTATATGCATTTTCTGTATGGTGCATGAAGCTAATCTGGTGGGATTTTTAAGGGACTATAGAAGAATGTGATGTTTTGAGGCGGTTCGATTCGATTTTATTGAAAAAAATTGGTTCATAATCATCGACGTTCGAGGTATTTTAGTATAGTGCTATTTTTTTAGTACCATCAATATTCTTCATGTTTTATATCTGTATTCTAAAAAGGAATTATATTTTACAGAAAATGTAGCTTGGAAGTAAATAACAGTGCAAAGAGATAACATGGTTGGCAGTCTAGATAATGGAACTAAGTGTCCATCTTGGGCATTTAACGTAATCAGCGCCAAAACTTCAATCAATTGAATTCTGGAAAATGATGTTTTCTCTGTTGTACAAACCATTCTTAAGCTGCAATTGAATAATACTATTGCCCGACCCGATCCGACCCAACCCACTCGAATTGACACTCCTACGAGAGACCTTCATCGTTCAAGAAACCAGGAAACTCGGTTCAATACCATCCTCGTGACGCCAACAAAGTGGCAGACACATTAGCTCGGATGGCTATTCATTTCCGGACGTATTTGGGTTTTGAGATTATATACCTTTGTTTTTGTAAAATAAAATGATGTAATTATAGATTTGGTTAACTGTTAATTCAAGCTCAATAGTGCTTTTTTAAAAAATAAAAAAATAATAATCACGTAGCTTATTTAATAGAAGTAAACAGAGACACATACATATGCATACATACACAAATATATTGGCCATATGGGGTCAGCAAGCACATTTCTCATCACAACCAAGAGATCAGGAATAGAGGTATTTGTATGGAAATATTCGAATTTTAGGAATATCACAGTTCTTTCTGGAACGTAAATAGCCATGACAGAAATCCAATGTTCTCAATAATTTGCACATTGTTGACGACAGAGGCCCGAATAACAGAAGCTGTATACTTGTAAATAACTTGATGAACGGATTGTTAATTGAAGTCCGAAGAACAGATTGTTAATTGACGACAGAGGCCCGAAAAACATAACTTGCATACATGGAAAAACTTGAAGGGACGTGTATCAGAGAACTCCAAAGAACGGATTGCTAATTGCACTGTTTAACTCACTTCCAGCAGAATGTAGCACCGCAATGTCAACTTTATCTCTTGGCAGAAACAAGAATTCACCTCCCTCAATTTTCTCGAATCCACAGAGTTGGAGAAATTCGATGCCTCCTTGAAGTTTTCCAACTCTCTCCTGCCGAGAGCAATCAAATATGATTGTTAAGACATTATAAACAAGGATTTGCTCTTAAAAAGAACGAAAAATGGGTTTATTAATCAACAATCTTCCATGGATATCTTGGAGACGAATCTAAGATGTGAATAAAAGTCAAATATGGCCATGGTATCTTCAAAACTACCACTTGCCACTCACTTCCAGGGTGGCTATATGGCATTTTAAAGTCTGTGTAAAGTGAAAGAAGAAGAAATGTCTGCATCGAGTCTGATGTCTTCATATTTCATGCCAAATTTAGCCATTACAGATGCGCCATTCACATAAAATTTTAAATCTTCAATAGCGTACTCACAACCGTGGGTTCAGTCCCTTACTGATGTGGAATATGTGGCCTGCTCTAATGCACTGGGGCCTCATGCCACATGATGTCACCAATAAACATGAACTAAGTTATGAGGAGGCATCATTGGCCTCTACTTTTCATACGAAAATTGGAAGTAAGGACTGTTATGGAAATTCGTTTCATTTATGGATGCAGTCGAGACAAAGACCAACTGAAAAAATTTGGGAGGGGGAGAAAAGATAGAAAAAAATGGGTACTATAACATTTAGAAATGGAAAAATGAGACACATTTGAGGAATAAATGAATAACTAAAAAGAATAATCAGTGTCACCTGAAAATTAGCATTGCTTAGTCTGATTTTACGAAATTTTTCCTCATTTGGATTTGTTGCTACATTCTTGGCGAAAGTTAAAAGTGTGTTGAAAGCGGCCTTCACTTTGGCATCATCATCCTGGAGCAAAGTAAACAAAATATATGACACATAATTGTTACAGAGCATATCATTCCATATAGTCACATACAAAAGTATTTTACAAAATTAAAATGGAAGTACCATTGTGAATTTGGACCTGAAACACAAGAAGTCCAAAACACGCAAATACAGCATTTTATCAAAAAGATTTATCATTCACCGAAACAGATAAAATTATATTGGTTTCATCTTCACCCTTCAAGCAATAAACCATCTTCACCCTTCAAGCAAAGAATTTATACTCTCTCCGACAGATTTTATACACGGAAACACATCTTTTTGCTCAAAATCCACATCTTATTGTTAAAGTTTTCTTCTTTCCGTTTTTCACCAGTTCCTTTACATCATATGAGCGACTGGAACGAGTACAAAAAACTTAATCAGCTCTGAACTTTTTTCAATTGGATTATTTTCAGTTTCAATCTTCTGAGTTTTTGCATGAATTCACCTTTCTAAACTCATCCTTGCGTTGGTTGTTAAATTCAACATGCAAGCCACGGAAATTACTACCTTGTGATTCTGTTTAAGCGTTCGTAAGCACTCCCTCATTTGCTCTGTCTTTGTAGCTGGCCTTACGGGCAGGGAGCTCTGCAATTTATTTTTGAGAAGAATAGCTCAGGGCAAGATATCACAGGGTAAATAGGAAATGAAGCCGGCTATGTAAGGAAACAATCAGAATAAAGCAAGACCTTTTTTTCCTCTGTTGGTGGAGCTGAAGGTTTTATAGCAGCCGGATCTTCTGGTGGCAACCCAAGCTTCCTTCGTCTTTCTGCCTGTCAAACATAGATGAACCATTTCAATATAGAAACTTTAAGCTAATGATTAAAGTTAAGGAAAAACAAGCAAAAGAAAGTACTCTAAAAATAATAGTTCACATGTATGTTGCCTTGCACAAGGCCGACTAGAATACACTAGCAATCATGAAAGGAAACAAAGTCTTCTCCCAGACTTTTAAACCACAATGTTTGATTGTTCAAGTAAAGAGCCTAATTCTTATCAATAAATTCAAGATGTTGAAAACAAAGGAATGATTAAATGAAGACAAACAGATGTTGGAGGGAAACTGTTGAGACCTTGTCTTCCTCCAATTTTTGACGAATTTTCTCTCTTGCCCTTTTTTCTTCCTCTTTCTCAGCTTTTCGCAAAGCTACCATACTACAAGAGCAAAGTAAAGTTCCAATTCAACTAAAACTATAATTATTGATGCCGGGTAAAAGGACAGAATTGGTTGCAGACCGCTTTCTTTCATTATCTTCTTCAATGCGCTTTGCTTCAAGCAGTTCCCTACCAACTCGAACTCTTTCCTGTCATTTATGAAGCCATACTAGAGAAAATTAGGTGATTTAAATACAATCCAATAGCAGATACAGCAGAAACTACAGCTAACATCAATACAAGATAAACCATACTTCTGAGACGAAATGTAAAGTAATAGAAAATGTTTACAAATAGAATAAAGACAAAAACTTTAAAAAGAAAAACATAGTGTTCCATTTAAAGCAAAATAACTCCTATACGAGGATACATGAATTATCAGAAAAGTAACAACAAATTTACCTTCTCTCTTTCTCTCTCCTTTTGTTTTTCTTCCTCTTCTTTCTTTTTGCGAGCTCGCTCCCTGCAAGTCAAAGGGGTTATAAAGCCAAATGACACAAGGAACTGAAGCAAATAAATAATGCAATCGATCAACATAAATCAGTCCATGTCATAAAGAGAAAAACATCTGGAATATGTGGGCATTAAAAGAAACTCTAAGGATGACATCATATGCATATGACAATCGATAATTCTAGGGAAGGCAATTCCATGACTTCCCCAATTCCATTAAAAGTTCTTTGTTCAATTGTTCTAAAAGAACCATAAGTTATTTTATTATCTGTAAGTCACAAAGATGACTAGTTCGTAATCAAGCTAGTGCAACTACAATATAGACCCCAACGATTATCTAAGTTCTCAAATTTTTTCCATTAAACTTTAACTACCATACACAGCGGCTGAAAGTATAGTGTACAATGACCCTATCAATGTTTGAAAAGCAAATGAATTGTATCAACGACAAAAGAATAAAACAAACAATTGTAGAATTCCAATAACAAAAAATTACTTCAATTCTTGTTGTTTCTGTTTAATCTCCTCTGGTGTCAGGAATGGCTTAGGAGCATCAGGTTTCTTGGAACTCACAGGTACCTACACGTAAGTAGGGGAAAAAGATGACATGATGGTAGTTCCAACCAGTAATAAAAACAAAAGATAGTAATTCAGTAAAGTGATTACTCACAGGTCATGTTGGGTATTTTTTGGCGTGTTTTGAAACTATGCATTTTGGAGATTGTGATGTATGTCTTGTTTTATTTACTGAAGAAACACCATTTTATTGCTGTAGATGCTATACCATGATAGCATATACTGAGTCAATGATGTTACATCAATATTTTTGGTTTTTTAATGCAGATAAAATAAAATATTTTAAATTTTTTATCATGTAGTAATAAAGTTTTTTTTACAGAGGTGATGAAAAGTTGGAAACAAAGCCATGATTACGTAGGGACACACAAAAATAAGATGGAGGAATAATTTTGCAAGATTGTAATGAAGAATGAAATGTATGCTTGGCTTTATTTAAGGAGAATGAAAACACCCAACAAATATGCATCCAAACATCGCCTAAGATCTGCCAATCAAGGAAAAGTGCATGGAATCATCTGAGTATGACTTCATGAAAGGATATTAAAACAAACTCCATCACAGTATATATTCTGCTAAGAGGGAACAATCATAAATCTTTATGCAGCCAGGAACAAAAGAAATCATCTATAAAGAAATTAGACCGGGGCTAAGCCAACAAAACAAGCTTGAATTTCACTGATTTGATGAGTCAATTAAAATATATCATAAAAATCGGAACTAGTCAAACCAAAAGACATTATAAAACAATTTGAACAAAAGACCTGAATATTCTTTTGTCAAATAAAGTCAAAATCTGGCAATTTGTTGACCTTGTTGTGTACTTAAAGTGAAAGAATAATCTTTTATGAAGAGGATTTAACAATACGCTCATTGACATAAGTGTTACAAACATAAATAACAAACTGCTATTTGATGAACAGATTCATGAAAATAATATATTAGACAAATGATTTCAAGAATAGTTCATTTCAAGTCCAAAATAAATAACAGTTAGCTAGCATTAATTGGAAAAGTATTTAGATTTAGTTAACAAAAAAAAAATTCCAGCAGCATCCAAAGTTCTAAGAATTTAGGTCTATACATTTCATAATCTTGAATCTTAATCCTACAAGATCTGACCCATTTACAACCAAGCTCTTAAACCAAAACATATGATAATGTCATCAGCGGAATAATCCTATGACTGTATAGCAAGTCACACTTCTATCAATAGTAGCAACCATTTATGCCTCATCGTCCTTATCATATAAGAATCTGCGCAAAAAAGTAAGAGCAAAACAAATGGTCTTCTAATTCCAACTTTATGAGTCATACATTATTGATGAAAAGGGGGTGTGAAAGAAAGAAATAAACAAGTGGACATAAAGTGCCGGTTACACACAACAATTCATATGAATGGCCTTTTGTTAATGTAGACATAATATGCTACACACATATGTACATACCAATGGCATTTGGTCAATGTCTGAGTCATTTTCATGTTCAACTATCCAATTCACAGCAGCCTCTGCACTCACATTGCCTATAAAATATGATAATATATATTGACGGAATAGCAATTTAACTTAGATGATGATCACAAATTTAAAAACAAAATAACAACAATATTTAGAAAGAAACTCAAAATCGTGTGAACTTGTACAACATAAATTTCGTTTTCTGAAAGGTAAATTAATGAGATATAGTCATGTATCTTACGTAGAAAATACTCACCTGAATGATGAAGTGCACGAATTGTCCTCTCTTTAGGAAATCCCATTTCTTCGAGTTCCTTGAGTAGCTCGTGATTCACTTCCGGAACAACCATTTCTAAGACAGAAAAAACATCAGGAAGCAAATAAGTGCAATCTACACTCTCACAGTGCAGCTAAGCATAAGTACCGACATTAGCATGAGAAAAAGACACTCAACTTTCATCTGATGATCTGAATATTCATTTTGCATTGGTTGTCCCTCGATCAGAATTCAATTCAATCAAAATCTAAAGTGCAGTTCATACTTCCGAATGAAAAACTGGATGATAAATTTAAATGTGGTCGTACATTTTTTTTAAAAATATTTCCCTCTAGATCATAATTTTGGCAGCATTCCATGAAATCAAACTGTATATCTCATCAAATTCATATTCTACATGAGATTCACCAAAAACTATGAGTTGGCGAGTGGCAACAGACGGTAAAGTACAATTTAAATACCTCCACATTTAGAATTTAAAGAGGTAAGCCATACACAGGCACTTAGATATGTGCCATTAGCAATATAATCACTTGCAAAATATACCTTCCTGCTGAGTACCACTCCCATCGCCAGTCTCCTCCATCTCCACGTCCTTCTGTGGCTTTGGAGACTCCAAACTTATTGGCTTAGTCGACTCAGAAGTCCTATCCACAAATTCCGTGTGACCTGTTCTCTTAGTATGCAAATCACTGTCCTAAAGTGGTTTGAATTCAACTAATTAGAAACACCACCACCCAAAAGCTTACATAAAAAAAGCACTGAGCAACAGCGACCTAACACTTGTGATATGATAATCAAGATTTTCCTAAAATTAATACAAGGGACTAATATATCGAAACAAGCAACAAACGAGTGAAATAGATCGGTGAATTACTCAAGAAACACACCGTTTTTGAACGGCAAGGCTTGCCACAAGCGGAGCAAACGAGATTAAGTACGGCCTCAGTCGATTCCGAGAAATTAGTGTGTTTCGTCAGCTCAGCATGCTCCTGCGCCTCCTCCACTGACTTCAGTAGGGTTCCGCAGTCTCCGCACATCAGCGATACACCAGCCATACCCGAGTGAGGCAGTATTCAAATTCCGTCTGTGATTTGATCGCTTGATCTCGAAAATTCAGGGGTTTGAGGGGGAATTGGAGTTGTCCAGGTGAACAAGAAAAAGTTTGGGTTGATTGGAAATGAAAGACATCTAGGAGAAACTGAAGAGGCAATAAATTTAGCTTTCCTCCACAAGTGTCAAAATTTCAAACAACCCCTATATTTTTATTAATTTTTATTTGTATTTTTATTAATGCCCCAATTATATATAGACAAATTGTCAATGTCCTTAAACATAAAACTCACTTTATTTTTTTGCAACGCTCCAAATTCAACGACTGTCCTTACTGTCCCAAGGGTCACCCATCCCAAAATTACCACAAGTCAAGCAGCACGCTTAACTTTGAAGTTCTTATGTGATTAGCTACCGAAAAGAAGATGCACCTTCTTGATATGAGTAGTACATATCAAATCTTTTAACTCCTCCTCAACTGCATAGTCCCATACCTGAACAGTTTCAGAATCCTCTCCTTCAGGTGTAAGATCGGTTCATTCATGTTCCTTCCGCCTAGAAGTCTGCCAGGAGCCACTCATTGTCCGTGCAACCTCATGGCACCGACGATCCCCCCCCTCTTCGGCCCCGGACATCATATTCTTACTCCTTGATACTTTAAAAGTTTGTTTGAGCTATCTAATTATTTAAAATTTCCAAAATTTTTATACATTTCGATCATGTTCCTTAAAGACATATAACCTAAAGACATATAGCTTCGCATGATTTCCAGATTATATACCAAATTATTATTATTATTTTATTTGTCTATCAAGCTTCTGTAAAATAAATTAAACAGTTTACCTCTTTGACCAAAATGTCGTCGGGTTGTATCTACCTGGTTTTATAAACTGCTCCTCTCAGCCTAACCACCCAATAGCAACAAATGGTTCTTGAAGTAGATTTCTTCAACAACACTTAGCACAACCCTTTATCGTTTCCTACAATAAGGTGTATATTAAAGAAGTTTAATTTTGAAAATAATACATGAAAGTGACAGTAAATAATAAATAAAAGTGACAGTAAGCCTTAATTATTTTATTCAAACATACAACTTTTTATTCAAACATAAAACATATTATTACATAGTAACTTTCTGTAAATGAGGATAAATTTATTTAGCTATTTATCGTAGCTGGAATTATAACACGCATAAATTGAAAATATTAAAAATTTTATTTTGAAAGAAAAATGAAGATGTTGAATGATGCTTTCATCTTCCTTCTGTCATGATATATTTAGAAGTTTTGTGGATTTTAAATTCGGACTTTTAACTTATGATGAATTGCATTGCAAGTTGAGGTCGACAACATCTTTTGTTTGGTGTACCACTAGTTAGTAGGTTGTCACATTGTGGTGGTTGAATGGTTCATCCTCCTCCACTGGAGTGGTTGGATCACATGTCTTGTTTACATTTGATGAGAAATCTTTTGCTTTTGTATGGTCTCGGGGGAAAATGTGACTTATGTGGACCTTCACCGCTTGGATCTGTCTCCACATTATGTTTTCGGTCATGTTTGGACCGAAAACTTTCTCGAATTCTGGCTCTTTTTCTGGTTTGGGCATTATGTGCAGATTCTTTCTGACCATCTTCTCACATGAGCAATATTGCAGAATTTCCGACGAGTTTCTTTACTCCCTCGGCAGCTTGCCATTTCACAGAAGATTTTTTTTCTTTTCAAATATTTCTTCTGCAAAGCTTGTAGTTTTTCTTGTCATGGTATTTAAAAAAAAGATCTATTTACAAAATTTTGATAAAACATAAATAGGAACTTGAATTTGTCCATCTCTATGAAAAAAAACCCATTATCCTCATGCTCATCTAGTGGAGGTTTTGTCTTCCAAGAGTGATGAAACAAGAGGTGTTCCATTCTCCGGAGGATCCTTAATGAACTTTTGAATGTTCATGTCTTGTCTTATCCACTTGTTGAAGTGAAAGGCTTCATGTGAGCATTTCTTGGCTGGTTCCGGTGCTGCAATAAAAATGTAAAGCTTCAGAATATCTTCTCTTGAAAAATAATCATTATTTTCCCATGTTTCATAAACTGCTTCCTAAATCCATTTTGGTAGTACTGAGATTTTTAAGAAGCTAGGTGATATAGTATAAACTGAGGTAAGAACCCCAAATTCATACTATGCTTTTACCTCATTGGGATAATAATTTGGTTTCATCCATATCCTATGACACTTTCTTCCTATATCAACTCGGATTGTGGATTGGTTGATATCTATTCTTGTTTTCAGTTTCTCTCAATTCTGTTGATATATCTGAAATGTAGAAAGTATAAGCTTGTTAGTACCAACCTTAAGTTTTCTCTTGTCAATTTGAGGTCTAAGGTTGATCTATCTCTCTATTCAATCCCCGAGGTAAATGGCTGATTTGAAGGCTCGAGATAAGTGTCCGAAACTTCAATTTTTTCTTTGCTTGAATCATCTAAAGATGATCCAAACTTAGTACATGTGCTAAGAGATACTTGAATTCCCTGCTCCAAGTATAAAGCCATATAATCGAAAACTCTCTATTTGGAAAACTAGATCTATTTTTGCAATACAGACCACAACTGAGTACAAGCTTGTAAACAACTTGTAACTCGATCAGAGATAATGTTCTTATCAAATTGTTGTAGCCTACCCGCAACTTTTGCATTTACGACAAGCTTATTGAACTTGGTTTGATGCATTTCAAGATGTTCCTCAAATGTCTCTGCATTTTCATGATGACATCAACATTAACACTGTCCATATCTCATTAAGAAATATGAAAAAAAAATTCGTCAGATTTAATGATAACAATATCAAAAATATATAATTTTGACACAAAGTCTGCCATTTTAATAATCTAGACTTCTCGATTTTATATTCAGTTCTATTTTCAAGAAAGCTTTTACCAATGTAATATGACATCTTACAGCTTCTATATCTGATAATAATCCACTGTAATATCTGCATGGTTGTTCTCTTTCTGGTGTGAGCTTTGTAAGAGTCGCTGCCCACTAATGATCATTGGAATTTGTATATAATATCATATCATCTTCATCTTGAGTTAATAATCATATTCAGGAGATTTTTCGAGTATATGACGAACACATATTCCTTGATTACATCTGACGAACACATATTCCTTGTCTTCCTTAATTTTAAGGTTGGCTTGGAGTTGGTTTCTGTCCCACCATGTCAAGTGATCTTCATTATATTTTTCTTTGATCATTTTCTTGACATTTTCTAGGGATAATTTTGATTCAAACTCTACATCCTTCTAGTATAAAGATATTTTGAGGAATTCTATTTCTTCTGGTTTGATGTTTTGATCTGCTCTTAATTGAAGCATTGTTTCTCCAAACTTTATAAAATCTTTCATTTTTGGGTTCAGAAGTTTTCCTTCATCACCACGCTTGCTGCGAAATTAGACTGAAAATTTTCTATAAAATGTCTATATTATTTTCTGGACTATGACTTTGTGAGCACATGGTGTTGTGAACACTAATATTCCATTCTTATTTTTTGTGTATATGATTTAAACATTTGCAAGAAATTATTTCATAGTATAATGTCTGCTCTTTTATCATGAAAGTAAATCGGTGGTATTTTCACTTTGTACCAAGATGTTTGTCTAGCACCTCTAATTAATATTTATGTCATCTTAATCTTTTAACTTAAGATTAAGATTCATTTGGAGAAATCTCATCCAACAGTCAGAGATAATTCTTCTTGCAATTCTTTTTGAAACACCTCTTTTTGCTATACATATTTCCGCTCCAGAATCAATGTAAGCAGCAAAATATTCTGCTTTATATTGTTCATATAACATCCATACTGGGATTTATATTGAAAATGAGCTCGTGGTTATTGGATTTTTCACATTCTATCATCTGCCATCAATCTATCCAATTCTCCAGACGTTTTCAAGGTTCGTGTTACTCGAAAAACTCTAACCCAAGAACCAATTGATCTGATTCTTTTCTTGGGATTCTTTTGATATGAACTTCCAATTCAAAAATATTGATCAATCATTGGTAAGTTTCTATAATATATTGTTTCAAATAGTATATACTATTACAAGGAAATTGATTTCTTTGTCTTGTAATATCAAATAATATTTCGACTTCTCTCCAATTTTTTGGACATCTAAGCTTTCTTATTCTCGAAATTTTTTTAATATCTATTGGGCTTCCTGTACATGTGTTTTTCCTTACCTGTGACTTATCCTTGAATAGATAGTCTTATTAATTTCAGTATGATACTTTGATTCCTTTGTAGAATCAGTTTGTCTTGGATCTGAATATCTGTTTCTAAAAGAAAATCGATTCTTTCTTGATAAATTTTATGAGCAAATTTTCCAACTATTTCAATAAACTCATTTCTAACAAATAATTCTGTGTGATGCGTATTAGAAAAACCATATGAAATTTGATAGGTAATAGAATATGGTTTATTATCATATTTCATCTGCATCTTTTCTTTGAAATTTTGATGTAGTGTTATGGCTCGCCTGAAATCTCGATCTGCCAGGTTGTAGGCAATTCTTGGGTAAATTACTCATAAAATTTTTCCTACACATAGATTCTTTGAGATTGTTCTCAGTATTGAATCTTGAAGATTACACATTCATTTATCACATATATTAATATCAATAGGTGAATCTATTCATTATTTGAAAGTAGCTTTTATCATAATCTGGATTGCTCTGATATGAATTCAGGACATGGTTCATGCTACATCTATATTGAGTTTTTGTAATTCCTCCTTAATTTATTCAGAAATAATTAATTTCATCTCCATCCGGTTTCTCGTAAATTCCATTGGATTGTCATTTTATTCCTGGAAACTTTACAGATTAGATGATGCTTTCTGTTTCTTAGGCCAAGATTTCCTAAGAACTTTTCTACCTCTCCTGTAGATAATCCTTGATATCTATATGAGCTAGAATTTATTGTTGTCTGGATAAAGAAACCTGACAAAACTTCATGTGTTTTGTGTCAAAAGACTCTTCAGTCAGATTCTAATTATGTTCCATCAGATTCTTCATGACTTAAGATTTCTTCTTCTTCATCTATACTCTCGTCTGAACGAATATCTTCGAACTGATATACTTGAACCAAATCTTGGTAATAAACTACTTCTTCAATATTTGGAGTTGGTTCGAAGCATTTTTTTTATTTCTGTCATTTTCTGGACAGTTGGTCGATATATGACATCTTGCTCCACATGTCCAGTAATTACAATTTTTAAAACTTTCACTTGCTCGGATTTGAGCTCTTTTGAAAGTTTCTTTGTTGGTGTACGCCCAGTGCTATGAGATGAGTTTGATGCTTGGAATGACATCCTACTTCTTGATAATCCACTTTTTTGTCCAGATAATTTTTCACAACATAAAAGAGTGCATTTATTAATACCTATTAATCGTTTGTAATTTTTTTGTATTGCTGTCAGATGACATTATTATGCAAATTTTCCTTGGAGAAACGAGGCTCTTCCTGCCAAAGTATCTGGATTGCTAGGTCATATTCCCTAATTAAAATTTCTCTCCGGGGACTTGGCATTTTGGCAAATAAAAATTGCATTGCTATATTTTCTTTGACCCCTACAAATTTCATATATATTTAGTGAATAACATAATATATTCATCAACCAAACAATCGTCATGGAATTCAAGTCTATACAGAGCTTGAATATATTTCTTTTTTTTCTTTGTGTCTTGATTGTTAAAATAATCGATGCCTATAAATTGTGCTTTAAATAGGGTAGTCATTCTCCTAGTTATCTCACTAAGAGATTCTCTGACTAGGACCGACTCTTTGTTTTCTGTCGAATTCATGTCCTAGATGATTTTAACTGATATCATCAGACTCATTTCTAAAAGTTTAATGAATCATTCTTTGTCGAGTTCAAGTGTGTCTGCTGCGATTCTCATAGTCCATATCTACTCATCTATGAGATCTTCTCTGTTTTTGAAATCCAGTACATCAAGGTTAAGAATAACCCCATAAAAATGTATTGGTTCTAAAACAAACTTATCATAGGGTGTTTGGTGCAAGAGAATTTAATTTCTCCTTGACCTTGTTTCCACTAGGTGTGCTTCTCCACTTACCTGAAAATCTGTTTGGAGTCCTCTCATATTTGTATTATGAGATCACACACTTTCCTTTGGTAGTTCATGGGAAGATGACCAAATTATTGAGGGTGGTTCACCCCTGTTGTATTTTTCTTCAAATATACGACCTTGAGATTTGCAAAAATGTAAGATCATGTAATCAATTATCCTGTAATTTGACATAATTAGAATAATTATTTAGTTGTAAATTAAAATAATTATTTATGAAAAATAGATTCAAGAAGTGTGTTAAAAATATATATTTTAGAATATCAGAGAATTTAACGATATAAAATACATATAGAGTTTAAATAACACACGAGAGCAAAAATAAATACAGACCGGTATAATGGGCTTGAGTTACTATTTTAGTAACCAAATACACAAGATATATATACACACATAGAAGAGAGTGAAGAAAGAAAGAAAGAAACTCATTCCCTCAACCCCCAATTCCCGTCACTTGAGGAGCAGCCGCGGCAAAGTAGCCATATCTCCTCCGTCCCGCGTTGAAATCTCGATCGGTCTAAAATGTTGTCTTCCTAACATCCTAAGCTTCGATTCAACCAATAAATCTTGAATTTTGAGTAAGGATACGGGTAGATCAAAGTTGATGTTCCGTGCTCTATTTCTGCGCGAATTCTTTCGGTTTTCGGGTGAGAGTTTTTGTATTGCTGCGATTTTTGTGATTTGAATATTTAGAACTGACCTAAACAAACTTTTTTAATTTTTCTGTTTATAGCCACTAGAGTAATGAGTTTTTTTATTAGAAACGGATTGTTATGATTTTTCTACCAAAATGTGCCAAAATCGAATTCTGAAATTGTGCTGTTTATAATACCTATTATATTTCGGGATAATGGCATATACACGATCAAATTTTGAACTTATGATTCCAATGAAAGTTGTAAAGATATGTGTTATCTTCGTAATGATATAAAAATCGTTAAATTCCAGTAAGAATTGTGCAAGATATCATGGTTTTTCAGAAACTGCTCAGTAGGAGATTTCTGTCCGAAAATTTGTTGAGTGGCAGGGTGTTCATAATAATTTTGGGATTAATCTACTGAGATTCGCAAGATGGTTTCTTCTAGAAAAAGTTAGATATTCTAGTTATCTTTCATTTTCAATTGACGGATATTGATTTGAGTTAATATTGAGCGAGATACGAATTTTATGCTCTTTTGTGCCAAATCGGACATTGGTATGAAATGTAGTTTTTATGATCGGCTTATTGTTGTTTTGTTTAGGCCGAGAGTCTTGAAGTGAAGTTGTTATTGGATTGTCAAGTTGGTATAGGTATGTTACAGCTCGGTAACACACGACGGTAAAAATAAATTATGTTTAATTGTCATTCTGTGTTGCACTGATCGTATCTATGACTTGTTGACTGTTGTAATTTGTTAAATGCTTTCGTTGTGATATATGTTTATTATTATGACAAATTATTGGCATTTAGCATATGGCATATTGTTATGACATTCATGTTGAGCCCTATCGTCCTTGTTAGTCGTTGTTGATATCCATTGTTATCTGGCACTGTTGTTTATCTCGTGATCATAGCGTGGTTGATAGGCCCATACACATGAGACCGTAGATGTGATTGAACAATTCCATGGTTAATGCAACCTTTTGAGGTGAGCGCTGTGATTGTGTCATCTAGTTCGTTTTGTTGTGCCATTCTGTTGTATCGTATCGGCTGTATGGAGGCCGAGTCAGGGGTGTTATTCAGCATAGCTTGGCATACTTCGCATACTTGGCAGGGCGGTTTAGGTGCATGACGATGTAGCTCCCCTGTGTTGTTGCTCGAGCATTATTCCAGTTGTTATCGTACCGTTTGTTGGCTCCTGTTATCATGATTATTCGTTGAGACTTTCATGCATTGCACATTACATTTTATTATATGATTATGCCTGATTTATGATTATTGTTGTTACAATTGAACTATTTGATACGAGAATCCTAACCTCAGTTGTTTTCTAGGGGGCTGCTGTGGTTGCTATTGGGCACCATGGTAGATCTCTCGAGTCATTTTGCAGCATCAGGCCAAGGTTCCGCCAGTGGAGTTCGGGATTGAGGTTGGATTGTTTGGTTCTGTTCAGTGGAGTCTCCCAGTTAGTCTATATGTATGTCTTGAGTTTTGTTTTAGTCTTGTGTTGTAGTTTATTTGCCGGGGAGATGCCCCGTTATCTGCAGTGAATTTGGTTCTTTTGTGATGCTCTTGGTCAACTCTGTGATTCTTATGATCTGATGAATATTTGGTAAGTTTTAATTTCTGTTTAGTCCTGGCCAGTGCGACTATAGGTTGTTGACTTCGCTTTTTGTTTTTATGACTCTAGTTGGACTATATTTTGATATAAAATGCTGTTGAGTTTTTCGGGGATGTCCTACTATGCCGAAATTTTTCTAGGCCCTGAGGTCCGTTTTAAAGTATTTTAAACTTTTTTCCGCTGCAGCTTTAAATCAAATAATTATTCTTTGATAATTAATTGTCATTAGAATAAATGGGCATCACATATTGGTATCAGAGTATACACTGGGATACGCTCGAACTAGAGTATAGGACACTTGAGTCTTGGCACTAAAAATTATTGTTGCGCCTGTGTATGCTACTTGACAACATGCTTATGTGATTATATGATTTGTTTGGTGTTTTATCGTATATAATGGAGAGAGGTGGAGAAATTCCTGTTGATGAGATTCCTCTAGCTCGAGGTCGAGGTCGTGGACGTGGTAGATCTCGTGTTCATGTAGTTGATGATAATTTTGTTGAGCAAGCAGCCGATCAGCTAGAGCAGCTTAGGATGGATGAGTTAGTTGCGCGTTTCCATTCTATGCATCCACCTTGATTCAGTGGATCTGAAGGAGCTGAGAAAGCTGAATTTTGGATTTCTGAGATTGAGGAATTGTTTGATTTGATTGAGTATCCTTCAGATCGTTGATTGAGATTAGCTGTGCATCAGTTGAAAGAACGTGCGAAAATGTGGTGGTCTACTACATTGATGGCCTTAGATGCTCAGAGGATTGTTCCATCGTGGGATATATTCAAGCTGAAGTTTAAGCAGAGTTATTGTCCTCCATCATTTTACAGTTCTAAGGCTTCGGAGTTTCATAACTTGAAGTAGGGCGATATGTCAGTTGCGGAGTATGCGGATACTTTTTATGCTATGTTGAGATATGCTCCTCATGTTGCTGCAAGTCAGGTTGCTGTTGTTGAAAGTTTCATTGAAGGATTGAACGATCGTCTGCACCCTTTTGTTTCTACCGATAAGCCACTGAATTAACTTGAAGCAGTGGAAATAGCAAAAAGGGCTTAAGCTAGTCTTAAGAGGAGTGGCAATCGGGTTCCTACCCAACATCATCAGTCGGGGAGGCAACAGTTCAATCAATCTGGGTCTGCATCTCTTCGTCCACGTAGAAAGCAATTTAAGAGGCCTGGTTCTAGTTCTTCGAGTTCAGGGAACCACGGTGGATATCGATATAGTGGACCTTACTGTGATCACTGTGGAGGCAAGCATTCCGGTAATCAGTATGTTGAAGTTCAAGGGGTTTGTAATAATTGTGGTCGGTCGGGTCATTTTGCTAGAGTTTGTCCTAGTAAGACGGGGAAAGCATCCCAGGCAGGTAGTGTAGTTCAAATTAATAGATTCCCAGCAGCATCTCAGTCTTTCCACCAGCCTAGTCGCCCTTCACATCAGTCCAAAGGGCAAGGTGGTCAGCAGAATCAATCACATGTTCGTGTATTTGCCTTGACTGAGGATGAGGCTCAGGCAGCTCCAGGTACTGTCATTATCAGGCAGCTCCAGGTACTGTCATTATCAGGCAGCTTCAAGTATGCCTACTGTGATTCTCATAATCGATATCTACACATCTATGAGATCTTCTCTGTTTTTGAAATCCAGTACATCAAGGTTAAGCATAACCCCATAAAAATGTATTGGTTATAAAACAAACTTATCATAAGGTGTTTGGTGCAAGAGAATTTAATTTTTCCTTGACCTTGTTTCCACTAGGTGTGCTTCTCCACTTACCTGAAATCTGTTTGGAGTCCTCTCATATTTGTATTATGAGATCACACACTTTTACTTGGTAGTTCATGGGAAGATGACCAAATTATTGAGGGTGGTTCGCTCCTGTTGTATTTTTCCTTCAAATATACGACCTTGAGATTTGCAAAAGAATCTGAAAGGTCTTAAAGATCTTCTAGACCAATCTTTTTTATAGTTGTTGTAAGGACCGTGTATCGTATTATCGTAAATCCTATGTTGATTATCGATAAATTATGAAATTGTCATGTGATTATGTATATAAGGTATATCATGACATTGAAAATGAGAAAATAAGTATTGAATATGAATGGACGTTGTAAGAGCTCGAGTGGAAAAGCCGGACGTCCAATATAATACAAAACCAATATTTTGGTACAGAACGTGTGGCGCCCGAGCGGTAGAAGATTACCGCCCGAGCGCCAGTGTAGAGAATGTTAGTATTCGGGCAGAACTTTCCGCGCCCGAGCGGTAGTTTTTTACCGCCCGAGCGCGGTGCAATTGAGGCTTGGACAGAACATTCTGCGCCCGAGTGGTAGTTTATGACCGCCCGAGCGCAGTACAAATCACACTCGGGGACAGAATGTCTCGCGCTCGGGCGCGAGAATTCTACCGCCCGAGCGCGAGTGCGGTTGTGATAAGAATGAATTTCTCTCTTCAGATATTTCATTTTCCATTCAGTAACCTTCGAGAAAGAGAAAAGAAATTCGATTTATTTCGTCCGAATCGACTTCGAAACGCTGTCCAAACGCGAAACAAATTATATATTCGGAATCTTCGCGTTGAGAGCTTTCTTTTGAGCTAAATCTCTTCTAGTTTCAGCAACTCTAAATATGAAAGTGCTAGAATAGCATGTATTTGAAGTCGAGATTCCTATATGTGGTAGAATAACCGACAAGAAACTTGTATTCGAAGTCGGAATTGAATTATGTTATGATTTTGATTTGACCCTTAAAACATAGACATTTGTGGCCCCGACGATTGATTGAGATTTGGGATTTGATGGCGCTTCGTCGACGCTATCATACGAGTATCCCTAATTGAGGCCGGTGTGTCAGCTCGAGCATTGATTTGATAGCGATTCGTTTGATTCTGACATGTGCTCAGTGGATGGGCATTTGACCTGATACCTCCACTACATACATGCATTGCATACCATATATCATAGTTTAGATACTTGTGGTATATATGATGGTTGTTCCATACGGAGCTTTGCTCACCCCCAAGGGGGGCTGTTGTTGTCTTTGTGTGTGGACAATGGCAGGTACTCCAGGATATCAGGAGGCCGGAAGAGGATACTTCTGGAGGGAGTCACAGTTTGGGCTGAGGTTTTATGTTTTGTTCCCAGTATATATATATGTATCTATATACCGGGGAATGTTCCGAGGATATGAGTTGTTTGTATATGATTGGATTTGATTATGTGTGGGCGAGTTTTATGATATGAGATAAAATACTATTTTAGTATTCAAATTATAGAAGAAATATTTTGGGCTCATTATAAAGAAAATTTAAACTCGTTTTCCGCTGTAATTAATTAATTAACCCTAATCAGATTGTGTTGTAATAACGATTAGGAGCTAAGGACCCCACACAGAGTGGTATCAGAGCATAGCTGGGAATGATCGATTGAGTCTTGTGTACACGTGAAGAGGCACAAATGAATTGTGCGTATGTGTTTGATTTATTTTTATTACTTGCTCCTACTTGATTTAGTTTGAGTAAGTTATTGATGAGATTGATGATATGAGATGATGATGATGTGAAATTGATATTGATTTGTGATATTCATCATTGATTTGTAGATGGATCCCACAAATGAAACTGTGAGTAGCAGTACTGAGAGGATAGTTGGACAGTTTGAAGGATTGTCCATGGATGTAGTGATGGCTCGATTCCAGGATTTAAAACCACCGAGGTTCTTTGGCACTGAGAGTGCAGAAAGAGCAGAGGCTTGGTTAAAGGATATCGAGCATTTGTTTAATATTGTTGAATACTCCAAGGCTCTGAGACTGAAACTTGCTCTCTATCAGTTGAAAGACCGAGCAAAATCTTGGTGGGAAGCCACTGAGATTGGATTGAAAGAGACCGGGATTGAAGTCACATGGGATGTCTTCAAGGCCCAGTTTTTGGAGCAGTATTCCCCTCCTTCCTATTATACTGCCCAAGAGAATGAATTCAATAATTTGCAGCAGGGAACGATGACTGTTGCAGAATATGCTTTGAAGTTTTCGACTTCGTTGAAGTATGCACCTCACGTAGCTGGGAATGCAAAAGCAAAATATAACAGGTTTGTAAATGGATTGCATCCTGCTTTATATACTTTTGTTGTTTCTGGATTGCCTACCAGCTACGCAGAGGCAGTTGAACGAGCTAAGGCAGCCGAGGCTGGACTCAGGCGAGGAGGTCCACAGTATACTCCTCCACCACCAGTGTCAGCATCAGCAGCCTACATTGCGTCCCAAGAGGTAAAAAGTTGCAAGAAGACTGGTTCTGTTTCTTCGTCTTCTTCGAGTTCAAGTGGATCCCAGAGAGGGGGTCCTGTTATTGCTCCGTATTGTAGTCATTGTGGAGGCAAACATACTATCGAACAGTGTCGAGGTATGTTTAGTACTTGTTATCAGTGTGGGCAGGAAGGCCATTTCTCTCGAGTATGTCCGAACAAGGGTACGACATCTTCTCAAACCCAGCCAGGATTTAGATGTGGCCTCAGCATGATGAGACCTGCTGTTCTTGTTCCTATCTTTTCAGCAGTCGAGTGTCCCATGATATCGAGGACCAGGTGGTCAGACTGCTCAAGTTCCTCCTCAAGTAAGAGTGTATGCAATGACGGAGGATCAGGCGAAAGAATCTCCTGGTGGTGTGATTGCAGGTATTTGCATGCTTTGCGATTATCCTGCACGTGTTTTATTTGATACAGGAGCATCACTCATTCATATCTCATGCATTTATTGCATCGCATGATATTATGTGTACCCCATTGTATGATACACTATCGATAGCCACGCCAGCAGGAAAGATTATTTTGTCTGAGCAAGTTGTGCATAATTGTGTATTGATATATGAGGACAATGTGATGTTTTTGAATTTGATTGTCCTTCCAATGCACGATTTTGATTGTATTGTTGGCATGGATATCTTGACGATAAATCGATCTACTGTTGATTGTTTTCATGGAGTGGTTCGATTTCGATCGATTGATGGACCCAAGTGGAATTTTTATGGCAAGGGTTCTCAAGCCAAAATTCCATTGGTATCTTCCTTAGAAATGTCTCGACTTTTGACTAGCGGAGATCAGGGTTATCTTATCTATGCTATTGATGTCTCTAAGAAAGAGCATTCTTTATCCGAGATTTCTGTTGCGAAAGAGTTTCCAGATGTATTTCCCGATGAGATTCCTGAGTTTCCTTCTCATCGAGAAGTTGAGTTTAGTATTGATCTTGTGCCGGGGACTGCTCCCATATCTAAAGCTCCCTATCGCATGGTACCATTGGAATTGAAAAGAACAATTACAGGATCTTCTCGATAAGGGATATATTCGATCGAGTATATCACCTTGGGGAGCTCCAGTTTTATTTGTTCGAAAGAAAGATGGTACTATGCGAATGTGTATCGATTATAGGCAACTGAATCGGGCTACTGTGAAAAACAAGTACCCACTTCCTCGTATTGATGATTTATTTGATCAGCTTCAGGGTACTTCTGTTTACTCTAAGATTGATCTTCGTTCTTGATATCATCAAGCACGAGTTAGAGACGAAGATATGCCTAAAACTGCTTTTCGTACGAGGTATGGCCACTATGAGTTTCTGGTTATGCCTTTTGGTCTCACGAATGCTCCTGCTGTCTTTATGGATCTAATGAATCGTGTCTTTCGAGATTATCTTGACCGATTCGTTATCGTCTTTATTGATGATATTCTTGTATATTCGAAATCAAAAAAGGAGCATACTGAACATCTGAGACTGGTACTTCAAACTCTTCGTACTAGTCATTTATATGCTAAATTGTCCAAATGTGAATTCTGGATGGACAAAGTGATATTTTTAGGCCACGTCATTTCGAGACATGGCATATTTGTTGATCCTACTAAGGTCGAAGCTGTATTGAATTGGCCGAGACCTACGAATGTTCTTGAGATCCGTAGCTTCATGGGTTTAGCTGGATATTATCGTCGTTTTATTGAAGGATTTTCGAAAATAGCTAAACTTATTACTCAACTGACACAGAAGAATCAGCGATTCATTTGGTCGGATGAATGTGAAGCTACTTTTCTTGAATTGAAGACGAGATTGACCACAGCACCTGTGCTTACTATTATCTCAGGTACCGGAGGATTTGTTGTGTGCATAGATGCATCTGGTAAAAGTTTGGGCTGTGTTCTGATGCAACATGGCAAAGTGGTTGCTTATGCGTCTCGTCAATTGAAATCTCATGAAACATGTTATCCTGTTCATGATCTTGAATTGGCCGCCATTGTGTTTGCTTTGAAGATCTGGCGCCATTATTTGTACGGAGAAAAGTTTGTTATCTATTCAGATCATAAGAGTCTGAAATATCTCTTTTCTCAATCTGATTTGAATATAAGGCAACACAGGTGGATGGATCTCCTGAAGGACTTTGATTGTGAGATTCAATATCATCCTGGATCGGTGAATGTTACTGCGGATGCCCTTAGTCGTAAGGTGCACGATTCTGTTCTAGCTTCTGTTTGTGTCGCCAAAGTACACGAGGATATATGTGCTTCTGGCCGAACTTTTCACTCGAATTGGAATTCTGTCACTGTCTCAGCATTGCAAATTGAGCCGAATTTGATATCGAAAATACGAAAGGCCCAACGAAGCGATGCTCAGATCCAAAAGTCGAAGGAACTTGTATATGCAGGACATCAGTCTGGATTTCAGATTTCTTCTGATGATTCTTTACGACTTAATGGTCGGCTGGTAGTTCCTGATGATTTTGATTTGAAATCTGTCCCTTCTTCGAGAAGCACATTGTACCAAATACAATATTCACCCTGGAGGTCGAAAAATGTATTTGACATTGAGACCTCAATTCTGGTGGAAACGTATGAAGAAGGACATTGCTGAGTTTATTTCGAAATTTCTTGTCTGCCAGCAAGTGAAAGCCGAGAGAATGAAACCTGGAGGATTGCTCCATAGTCTCGAAATCCCGAAATGGAATTGGGAACATATTGCTATGGATTTTGTGACTCATTTACCTCGTTCTCCCAAGGGCTGTGATGCTATTTGGGTTATTATTGATCGGCTTTCGAAATCTGCACATTTTATCCCGTATGAGTGGACTTATCCTTATAAGAGAATGACTCGTTTATACATCGAGAACATTGTGAGACTGCACGGTGTATCAGTCTCGATTGTATCAGATCGCGATCCCAAGGTTTGCTTCTAAATTCTGGGGTAGTTTCCAGGAAGCGATGGGTACGCGTTTGGCTATGAGTACCTGCTTATCATCCTCAAACTGATGGCCAGACTGAGCGTACAATTCAAACGTTGGAAGATATGTTACGTGCTATTGTGATGGATTTCAGAATGGGATGGCAAGATGCCATACCATTGGTAGAATTTTCTTATAATAATAGTTTTCAAACGAGTATTGGTATGTCACCGTTTGAAGCTCTATATGGGAGACGATGTAGATCACCATTATTCTGGGATGAAATTGGTGAGAGACAATTGACTGGACCTGAAATGATACAGGAAATGAATGATAAGGTTCAGTTGATTCGACAGCGAATGAAAGCCGCTCAGGATCGTCAAACGAGTTATGTGAATAAACGAAGACGACCCTTGGAATTCCAGAAATGTGACAAAGTGTTTTTGAAAATATCTCCCCTTAGAGGCATTGTTCGATTCGGCATGCGAGGTAAATTATCTCCTCGATATGTTGGTCCATACGAGATTCATGATCGAGTTGGGGATCTTGCTTATCGACTGGCATTGCCACCATCCTTATCTGCCATTCACGATGTATTTTATGTTTCTATGCTGAGGAAATATGAACCAGATCCATCGCATGTACTTGCACCTGATGAGGTTGAACTTGATCCTTCTCTTTCCTATGTTGAACAACCTGTTCGCATTATGGATCGAAAGGAAAAGATATTGCGAAATAAATCGATTCCGCTAGTTCGAGTGCAATGGACACGGCATGGTGTGGAAGAGTCGACGTGGGAATTAGAGAGTAAGATGCGAGATTCATATCCGCATTTGTTTGATTCTATTCCATCTGTTCCATTGTATTCAATGTATACTGATCCGTTTACTGATTTTAGTTTTGATATGTACTATAACTGGTGACATATATATGTTTGCCAATGTTATGTATATAGAGATGTTTGAGATTTCGAGGGCGAAATCTTTTAAGTGGGGGAGAAATGTAAGGACCGTGTATCGTATTATCGTAAATCCTATGTTGATTATCGATAAATTATGAAATTGTCATGTGATTATGTATATGAGATATATCATGATATTGAAAATGAGAAAATAAGTATTGAATATGAATGGACGTTGTAAGAGCTCGAGTGGAGAAGTCGGACGCCAATATAATACAAAACCAATATTTTGGTACAGAACGTGTGGCGCCCGAGCGGTAGAAGATTACCGCCCGAGCGCCAGTGTAGAGAATGTTAGTATTCGGGCAGAACTTTCCGCGCCCGAGCGGTAGTTTTTGACCGCCCGAGCACGGTGCAATTGAGGCTCGGACAGAACATTCCGCGCCCGAGCAATAGTTTATGACCGCCCGAGTGCGGTACAAATCACACTCGGGGACAGAATGTCTCGCGCTCGGGCGCGAGAATTCTACCGCCCGAGCGCGAGCGCGGTTGTGATAAGAATGAATGTCTCTCTTCAGATATTTTATTTTCCATTCAGTAACCTTCGAGAAAGAGAAAAGAAATTCGATTTATTTCGTTCGAATCGACTTCGAAACGCTGTCCAAACGTGAAACAAATTATATATTCGGAATCTTCGCGTCGAGAGCTTTCTTTTGAGGTAAATCTCTTCTAGTTTCAGCAGCTCTAAATATGAAAGTGCTGGAATAACATGTATTTGAAGTCGAGATTCCTATATGTGGTAGAATAACCGACAAGAAACTTGTATTCGAAGTCGGAATTGAATTATGTTATGATTTTGATTTGATATGAATTTTTAAAGTTTCAAAAGATATTTGGAACTTATATATTGATTTTGGATCAAATTATTAATTGAAATGAATATGTTATTGATGTAGATAGATTATTATACTGATATCTTCAAGCTACATCAACTGGAACGAAGAATTGAGGTATGTTGCGACCGGGTAACATACGACAGGTATCTATATTATATGATATATGTTGGATTGATTTGATTGATTGAAATGAGAATACATGTCTATATGCCTTATTTATTGAGTTTATGTGGCATACATGGCATTATGATTTGAATATCGATGTATAAAATAAATGTTTTGTTAACACACATCGTTTGATGCATACATCGATACATGACATGAATATTGAGCTATGATACTTGGATACCCTGATATGATTTGATTGGATTGGATTCTGGGGTTTGTGAACACAATGCTATGTTTGATAATACATGACCCTTAAAACATAGACATTTGTGGCCCCGACGATTGATTGAGATTTGAGATTTGATGGCGCTTTGTCGACGCTATCATACGTGTATCCCTAATTGAGGCCGGTGTGTAAGCTCGAGCATTGATTTGATAGCTATTCGTTTGATTCTGACATGTGCTCAGTGGATGGGCATTTGACCTGATACCTCCACTACATACATGCATTGCATACCATATATCATTGTTTATATACTTGTGGTATATATGATGGTTGTTCCATACGGAGCTTTGCTCACCCCCAAGGAGGGCTGTTGTTGTCTTTGTGTGTGGACAATGGCAGGTACTCCAGGATATCAGGAGGCCGGAGAGGATACTTCTGGAGGGAGCCACAGTTTGGGCTGAGGTTTTATGTTTTGTTCCCAGTATATATATATGTATCTATATACCGAGGCATGTCCCGATGATATGAGTTGTTTGTATATGATTGGATTTGATTATGTGTGGGCGAGTTTTATGATATGAGATAAAGTACTATTTTAGTATTCAAATTATAGAAGAAATATTTTGGGCTTATTGTAAAGAAAATTTAAACTCGTTTTCCGCTGTAATTAATTAATTAACCCTAATCAGATTGTGTTGTAATAACGATTAGGAGCTAAGAGCCCCACAGTTGTCATATGCTTAATTTCTTTTTTGTGACAGTTTTAATCATATTGATCATTTTTTTGTCGTCGGTTAAAGGTTTTGACATTACCTTGCTCTTCCCTCTTTGGTATAATAAGGGTCCAGTACCAATAGATGGTGGTAACATTCCTTCCAAGATCCTTTTACTAGAACTTGTTTATTGTTCTAGAGTTTGGATTTTTTTTGAATATATTTTAATATTCCAGAAATTTCTTCTTGTTTTTCAGGGTTTTTCTCAATTTTATGTGGTATATATTATAGCTAATTTCCAGAGTTATGTACCGTCTTTTTCTCTCTCTAAGATCTCCGGAGAATTTATAAGAATACGAACTATTTATATGAATATATTACTTTGAATCATAAGTTTACCTTAACACCCTAATATGTTCCTCTTTACTCATGACGTCTAACATTAGTTAGCTCTTCTTGTAAATATTATAAATATTAGAATAAATCATATAAGTATTTAATCATGAACATATGTCCAGATCTGTAATTTTTTAGAAATCTTTTTTTCTCAAACTTTAATTACATAATAATAATATTATATGTTTGAAATAATTGCACCTCAAATCTCATACCATTTCTGTTCCAATAAAACAAATAATAGTTTAAGGGTATTTTTGACATTTTCTTACATGGCTTAGGAGTTTAAACAAATTTTTTAGGATATAAAGAGTAAATAACAACTTGTATTTTGATTTGACGATTTATCTTCAATTTAATATAAATAATATTAATAAATGATTTATAGCTGCTTTATTTTTTATTGTGTACTGTTTGATACGACATGATATATAAGTTAAAGCTTGTTTTCTTGTAAGTCATGGTTAAATGGGGTTTATAATTATCTTGAGTCAGTTCTTTTATTAATTGATATATGTCGTTTAATATTATAAGTTAGATTAATAAATGATTTCTTTTTATTATTTTGATATTATTCAGGGTTTGATATGGCATATTGGGTTGAAAGTTGATTTTTTGTAAGCTAAATTTTGTGTTGGCTTATAATTATTTACTCTTCAGTTTTTCTCCTCTTATTTGTCTACTCGCTGACGAATATTTTGTTGGGTGTAATAATTGTCCCTGCTTGGTAGAACGATCGAACCGTGGTGCTTGAGTTGCTGTGCAGTTTAAAAGATTCGAGTTGCACCATTACTACTAGCTATAGTTTTTGGTAAATCGACAAGCGCTCGGTCCTACAATTGGTATCAGAGCCAATGTCACGTGTTCGATTCTCATTGATTGCAAGGAGTGCAATTATTGTGAGGGAGATTGTTGGGTGCAATAATTGTCACTGTTTGGTAGAGCGACGTGGTGCTTGAGCTGCTATGCGATTTAAAAGATTTGAGTTGCACAATTACTACTAGCTATAGCTTTTGATAAAGCGGCAAGTGCTCGGTCCTATATATTTTTTCAACAAAAATTGTGGCTAAAGAATTTATCGGATGTATGGACCCAAATATTATAGTAGGGAGACAAATGTTGGGACCAATCATTTGAATTACCTATTTTTCACTTTATATTTTTATTGCTTTGTTTTACTTATGCCAGTATGTAAATTGTATTTATCGACGATAAAAATTATATTCATTTTGATTTATATCTTCTCATGAACAAAGTCTTATTCTAGATCAATATAATATTAATAATAGGCATCGATCATCCAATTATCGGAATGGAGGGTTCAGACGCAACTTTGAGATTTTCATCAAGGAAGACATAAACACGGTTGCAGCAGAAATCAGCCAACCATCCATTTCCTTTCCTCACAAAACTCACGTACACCAACGGGTTCTCACTCTCGATTATGGCCTTTGCTTTCTGTCCATCCATCCCTACTAACTCAGGCCACATATATTTGTGCCCTGTACATACATAACAAAATTTTTCATTATGTTTCCATAAAAAATGACCGATGGTAGGTAGCTCATCTAACATAACTAATTAAGGTCTAAAGTTCGGGACGACATGGAGAACGACTGTAGTAAACATTTCTCCTACTGAATACACACACACACACACACACACACACACACACACATATATATATATATATATATATATATATATAAACAAGATGTCTCCACAACCATTTTAAATAAATAGAATCGAAGAAATCAATGAAATGTTAACAATATTCCATAATAATACAATATATGTAATAAATAATAAGACTGGTCAATGATTACCGATATTAAATTGACTAAAATTACGACAATAAAATATATAATGGGCTGGTGGGTGTGTCTATATAAACAAATCCAAATTAATAACAATTCAAACAACGGAAAGCTAAAGAAAATGGTTGTGGAGACATCTTGTTTACAAGCCAACAGTTGACTAGGGAATTTACTGACTCAATTGTAAAAAACGATCTTTATTTTAATATAATTTAACTTTTTATGATTTCATTTTACTTTATCTGTCACGCCCCGAAACTCGGGATTTGACACCGACGTTGTTTAACAATCACACAATCGAAACAACAAGCCTTTCGTAGCACAATGTAAATCGAACCAGTTTATATATCATAATTTCAATGAAATAACATTGTCTTTACAAAACCGAAATCTCAAAAAGACGACAGAGTTAATGCGGAAATGTAAACTGCATAATAATAAACTTAAACTTAATCTAATTTCTTGAATCATCACCATCCCCAGAATTGTTCGGACTCTTCCTCCTCGAGTTCTTCTTCGGCTTTCTCTGGGACAGGTTGTAAAGGGGGTGAGTACTTGGGAATACTCAGCAAGCGGGGAGAATATCGAGCACAATAAAAACAACATGCATAAGTTTCAAAACACATGACTTTCATACGTACTTCATAAACATGCATAACATTTACGAGCCACTGTGATTTATCTAACTTTCTATGGTTTACTGACGTCAGTCCCTAATTTTTACTCCTCTAAGGGGGCGAGGCCGTATAGCGGTTATATCCCCCACCGCGTAAGGGTACGTCATGGTTGGGATTTCCACCCATATACAGTCGACTCCTCACAGTGCTGAAAACAGTATGACAATCGACACAAGAAAAGGAGTAGGAAAGAACATGTACTCGACTTTATTTTCAAAAATATCGAAAAAATCACATATGCATATATCCGAAATTTTAAACCTTTAAAACAGCCCACTTACAATAATTATTGATGCTAAGAAAACGTAGGTGATTGGCTTCTCGAAGTGGATCGTTCCTTGCCCTTCACTCGACGGCACTTCGGCTTGGCTTCTTGGACGACTTTGGGACGTTTTTCGGCAGAGTTTCGGCTAGGGGAGTTGCTGGAAATTCTCGAAATTTCAGAGAGGATTTTCGAATTTGTGGAGTGGAGAATGATTAGGGGTGGTGGCCTATTTATAGGGGAGGAGGATTGAGCTAAATATGGATGGCTAAATCATGCCAAAATTGCTTCAAATCTTGCAATATTTGACTCCAAATTTCCTTGCCCCTTTTCGAAAATTCAGCTACCTAAGTGGTGAGATTATTCCTTGATCTCAATATCCTTCATAATTTCGGAAAATATGGTGGCTAGGGTAAGGAATTTTTGTGCACAAGTTTGATGATTTCTTCCACTTTTCCTTGTAAGTTACAATGCATCCATGTCTCACAATATCTAGGCATATACTCTACTATAATTTCGAAAATATCATGCCTAATTCTTTAGATCTTGTAGGATATCTCAATCTTGTGAATCCCCTTCCCAAATTTCTATTTTGCAAGTCTTGGTTTAAAAATTATTGACTTGATAAATAATAACATTTCTAATACAAAGATTTTTAATATATTTTCCCACTTCATACCATAATTCAAGATCCTAAGCTCTTAAATTTCCTTACACATGGTTAGTTAAAAGTTAAAAAAAATCGGTTCTCACATCCCTCCCTCCTTATGAGAAGTTTCGTCCTCGAAACTGGGGTTGGCTTGGTCCCCAAACAGGTAAGGATATTCCTTTCGCATCTTCTCTTCAACTTCCCAAGTTGCATCTCTCTCAGTGTGATTGGACCACTGCACTTTGACGTAGGGAATGATGCATCGTCTGAGGACTTGTTCTTTGGTGTCCACAATTCTGATAGGGACTTCTTCGTATTTCAGTTCTTCTCCCAAGTTCCCTTCGACCAAGAGTGGCTCTACCTCTAATATGTGGCTCGGGTCTGAAATGTACCTTCTCAGTTGGGACACATGGAACACGTTGTGGATCTTTGACATGTTTGGTGGCAGTGCCAGCCTGCATGCTAGCGTGCCCACTTTTTCCAATATTTCAAAGGGTCCAACATATCGAGGGTTCAGCTTCCCGGCCTTACTGAATCGGACAACTCCTCTCATAGGCGAGACTTTCAGATAAGCCTTCTCGCCCACGTTGAACTCTACAGGCCTTCTTTTAAGATCTGCCCAGCTCTTCTGTCGGTCTTGAGCTGCCCTGAGCTTTTCTCGAACAATTTTAACCTTGTCTACTGTCATCTGTACTAGCTCGGGTCCCACTATAGCTTTCTCTCCCACTTCATCCCAATAAAGTGGTGATCGGCATTTCCTCCCATAAAGGGCTTCGTATGGAGCCATTCCAATGCTGCTGTGATAGCTGTTGTTGTAAGCAAACTCAATTAAGGGTAGATGAGTGCTCCAATTGCTACTGAATTCAAGAGCGTATGCTCGCAAGCATATCTTCTAAGGTTTGGATGGTTCTCTCCGTTTGCCCATCTGTTTGAGGATGATAGGCGATACTTAGGATTACCTTCGTTCCCATGGCCTCCTGAAAGTTCTTCCAAAAACGCGAGACGAACCTCGGATCTCTATCGGATAGAATGCTCACCTGGCACTCCATGCAGTCTCACAATGTTGTCCATGTACAGCGAAGCCAACTTATCGAGATTGTAATTCATGCGGACGGGTAGGAAATGTGCAGTCTTCGTGAGTCTGTCTACTATCACCCATATACCGTCGTGGCCTTGCCTAGACTTTGGCAATCCTACCACAAAGTCCATGGAAATATGCTCCCATTTCCACTCGGGGATTTCCAAAGGTTGAAGTAATTCTCCAGGTCGCTGGTGTTCTGCTTTGACCTGCTGGCATACCTGACATCTGGAGACGAATTCAGCTACATCTCTTTTCATGCCACTCCACCAGAAACTATTCTTGAGATCCCTGTACATTTTTCGTACTGCCTGGATGGACTGAGAATTTTGACTTGTGCGCCTCTGCCATTATCTCTTGGCGAAGGTTGTCGCTGTCGGGCACACACAGCCTTCCTTTCATCCACAAAATTCCCTTGTCATCAATCTGATGATCCTGAGACTTTCCTTCTCTGACTTGCTCCTTAAGTTTGGTCAGTACCGGGTCTCGATCTTGGTTTAACTTGACGGTCTCCTGCAGACATGGCTGTGCCGAGAGGGAAGCTAGAGTTATCTTGCCTGGGCCCTTCCTACTTAGCGCATCAGCCACTTTGTTTGCTTTACCCAGGATGGCAACTTATGGTCAAGTCATAGTCCTTCAAAAGTTCTATCCATTGCCGTTGCCTCATATTCAGTTCTTTCTGGGTGAACAGGTACTTGAGGCTTTGATGGTCTGTGAAAATTTCACATTTAGCACCATAGAGGTAGTGCATCCAAATCTTTAAGGCGAAGACAACCGCCGCTAGCTCCAGATCATGAGTAGGGTAGTTCTGCTCGTGCGGTTTCAACTGCCTTGATGCGTAGGCGATCACTCTTCTGTCTTGCATGAGCACGCATCCTAGACCTTCCTTCGAGGCATCACTGTAAATAGTGAAATCTTTATTCTCTACGGGCAGGATCAACACTGGTGTGAACGCGGGTTTCTCTTTCAGTGTCTGGAAACTCTTCTCGCAATCCTCACTCCAGGTGAATTTAGAATTCTTCAGTGTGAGTCTTGTCAGTGGCATGGCTACCGAGGAGAACCCTTCGACAAATTTCCGGTAGTAACCTGCCAATCCAAGAAAGCTTCTGATGTCGGTGGCGTTCTTAGGTCTCGGCCACTCGGTAATCGCCTCTACTTTTCTTGGATCCACTGACACTCCTTCTCTCGAGATTACGTGTCCTAGAAATGACACACTCCTTAGCCAGAATTCACACTTGCTGAACTTAGCATAGAGCTTATTCTCTCTTAAGGTCTGCAGAGCAAGGTGAAGGTGATCTTCATGGCTCGTCTCGTCAGGAGAATAGACGAGGATATCGTCGATGAATACCACTATGCACTGATCCAGGAATGGCTTGAATACTCTGTTCATCAAATCCATGAATGCTGCGGGTGCGTTGGTCAGGGCAAAAGGCATCACTGTGAATTCATAATGCCCATATCTGGTTCGAAAGGCTGTCTTGGGGATATCTTCAGCCTTGACCTTCAACTGGTGATAACCTGTCCTCAGATCCAGTTTAGAAAAGACAGCGGCTCCCTTAAGCTGATCAAACAGATCGTCTATCCGAGGTAGAGGGTACCTGTTCTTGATTGTGATCTTGTTCAATTCTCTGTAATCGATGCACAATCTCATACTATCGTCTTTCTTCTTTACGAAGAGTATTGGAGCTCCCCAGGGGGACACACTCGGTCGAATATGCCTTTTATCTAGCAATTCTTGGAGTTGTTCCTTTAGCTCCTTGAGTTCGGCTGGTGCCATTCTGTAAGGTGCTTTAGAGATTGGAGCAGCACCGGGAACCAGATTGATCTCGAACTCCACTTCGCGATCCGGGACCGTCCCAGAGAGTTCTTCTGGAAAAACATCGGGGAACTCCCTCACTGTCGGAATGTCCTCAAGTTTCAGTTGGACTTCTCTTCTTACTGCACTGACCATAGCTAGGTAGATGTCTCCTCCGGATTTCATGGCTCTCCAAGCTTGAGATGCGAAAAGTAGTGATTTCCGTTCCTTGGATTTACCTTGATACACGACTTCCTCCTGATTCGGAGTTATGAGTTCGACTTTCTTCCCCTTACAATCTACTATGGAATTGTTCTTGACTAACCAATCCATCCCTAAGATGATGTCGAAGTCGATCATGATCAACTGTATCAAGTCGGCGCTAAAAGTCTTATCATTGATACTGATCTTACAATTTCTGTACATTTCAGTGAGTTTCAGTGGCCCTACTTGTAGGTGTGGCTATATGAAAGGGCTCATTTAATTTCTCGGGCTTACAGCCTAACTTCTTAGCAAATCTCTTAGACATAAAGGAATGGGTAGCACCACAGTCAAATAATGTATAAGCAGGCACTTGTTGAATAAGTATGGTACCTAACACGACTTCATTGGCGTCGTCTGCCTCTTCCTGAGTCATGGCAAAGACCCTGGCATTGGTTTTGTCCTCCTTTGATTTACTAGGGCCTGCTCCCGCATTTGGCTCGATTCCTCTGTTCGGCCCTGCTGGTCGGTTGGCGGCGGTAGGACACTCTGCAATTCTGTGCCCCGATTTTCCACATCCAAAGCATACACCGCTGGCCCTTCGGCATTCCCCGGAGTGCTTGAATCCTCAAGTTGGGCATGGCTTGAGTCCTTGATGATTATTGGCGGGGAATTTCCCTGAGGGAGGTCCACCCGACTGATTGGGCCTCTTGAACATTGTTCTGCCCTGAGAAGGTTGGCTGACAGGGGGTCGCTTGTTCCTGTTTTCCCCTTCTCTTCGACGAATATCAGCTTCGGCTCGGATAGCCGCACCCATCAAGTCTGAAAAGTTGGCAGGTTGGTAGACTGCTAGAGCTGATTGGATCCTGCTATTCAAACCCTTCTTAAAGCGGTGCAATTTCAGAACTTCATCCGCCATAATTGCTGGAGCATAAGATCCAAGGGCATTGAACTGAGAGGTGTATTCCACAACTGACATATCTGGAGCTTGACTGAAATTCTCAAACTCACTTAACTTCTGCAATCTGACTTCTGCCGGGTAGTACTGTTTCAGAAATGTTTCCCGGAAGATTCGCCATGTGACTGGTCCAGCAGCGGTCATTGGCTGGCGAGACTGCTTCCCACCATTTAGCTGCCTTGTCTTCCAGGAAGGGCACTATCACGTCCACTTTTAGTGCATCCGGGACTTCCAACTGTCTCAACTGAGTTTCCACGCTTTTTAGCCAACTATGGCTAACTTCAGGGTCAGCAGCTCCACTGAAGGTTGGACACCTGTTCTTGCGGAGGGATTCATAATAGAACTTTACTCCGTGATGTGGTGGAGGTGGTGGTTGATTGGCATTCGGGTTCACTAACTCTTGCAGTGTTGTTGCCACGATTGTGGCTATGGCCATCAAGTCTGCTTGATTAAGACTGAACTGAGGCGGAGGTACGTTGCCTTCGTCGTTTGCATTGTTGTTGTTGTTAGCTCATCTACAGGTGTGGATATCATATGTGATCTAAAGAAATAATAGTGCATGAAATCTCTGGTCAGAGTGTGATATGTACGTTAGGGAAAGAGTTTTCTAGTTGTGCATGCGATGACATTATGAAAATTTCATGGTTGTATCACATAGCTATTGAATCTAATATGCAACTCTCGATGAACCAATAGTTGCATATTTGATCGTAGGGGTGTCAATTCCGGTGGGTCGGGTCGGTGCATAATATTATTTAGAAATTGCTCAACCCGAACCCGATCCAACCCAAAAACTCCCAACCTGAACACGAAATCGATTAACACGATCAACCCTACTAACCCACTTTTTTTTACTTTTTTAAAAATTAAATAAAATTTTTAAAAAATAATATTTTAATTTAAACACAAAATAACAAAATCTCTCTTATATATATGATTTATATTTAAAAGTCTAATTGTAGGAAAATAAAGTATATTTGCTAAATTAAATAAAAAATTGTATAAAAAATAAAAAAATATGTACAAAATAAATATTAAATTATAAAAATTTATGATATAAATATACAATATATTTTTTCAGAAATACAATATACAAAAATGTAGGAAATATTTATTAATTATATTTTTTTAAAAAAATTAAAATTTTGGGTCAACCTGAACCCAAACCAATCCGATCATTTTTTGGGTCAGCTATCGGGTCCAACTCGATCTGACCCGAACCCGAAAACCTCAAACCCAAACATGATTTTTTCGGGTTGAACCGTGTCGGCTTGGTGGGTCGGGTTTGATTTTGACACCCATATTCTATCAAGATATATGAGATGAATGAATCATACTGTACGTTAATCATAACCGACTGGTTTTTGCAGGCATTATCAGTCATGATATTGATACCTAGGGAATTATGGGGCGATATTACTAGACGCTCTTACTTGATTCGATAGATTTGATCAGAAAAATAATTTCTGGCATTCTTATGATCAAATGTTGGTGCATGAATGAGACAAATTAGGGTAAGCCCGAATAAAGAAAATATCATGAATCACAAAGAGTTGTGAACCCACGGTTAGTTGTATTTATATAAAATTATGAGATAGTAAATTCAAGGAGTTGAATTTATGATAATTAAAATTTAGAGAGAATAAATTCAAGGAGTTGAATTTATAAAATAGAATTTTAAATTATTAAACTCAAAGGTTCAGTTTATTAAAAATTTATTAATGGTAATGGAAGAATACATAATGGGCTTGTAAGAGTATAAGTCAAACATACAAATTAATTAATGTTTTTAATGGAATTTGATATATTAATTAATTAAACTTGTTGGACTAATTCAATTAATTAAGCTCATTAATGTTAATTAAGGAACCAAAATCTACAATTAAGGAAATTAGGTCAAGGGCTTATGTTTTAGGTAGGAGAAAACAAACCCTAGTCTCCATTTTTTTCTTGCAAAGTTTTCGAAAATTCTCCTCCAAAACTGCTCTCAAAATTCGGCCACTCCTAAAACAATAAGGGATTGAGCCGTCTTTTGGTTTTTGATATCAAACGCAAAATAATTTCTATACTTTCTAGTGTAAATTAGAAGAGGAACAAAAAATCCAGTCGTGGACCGGGTTAAGAGATCGAAAAAAGGAGTTTTTTGAATAAAATTTGTAGAGAAATACAACAAGAGTATATTCGCTAATACAGGAATAGTTGGAGACAAATGAAATCACTAAAGGTATATTTACAAACACCCTATGAATGTTTGTTTAGTTTAAACCATACGAGTGTTTAATATAATATTTTGAATGTCAAATAAAAATTTTAAAACTTTCGCTGCGTTTTGGACACGAGAAAATCGATTATTCAACATTATTTCACTCCAATTTGGTCCCAGCATTAATTGTCTCTCTACTACAATTTTTGGGTCCATATATCGGTTAATTTCTTTCGCCACAATTTTTGTTGGAAGAATATATGTCAGTGAAAAGAAACATAAACAAGAGGGGGAAAAATGAAGAGTAAATAATTATAAGCCATCACTATATTTAGCTTACAAAAAAAACAACATTCAACCCAATATGCCATGTCAAACGCTGAATAATATCAAAATAAAAACAAGAAATCATTTATTAATCTAACCTATAATATTAACCAACATATATCAATCAATGAAGGAACTGACACAAGATAATTATAAACCCACCTTTAAACATGAATTGAAAAAAACAAACTTTAACTTATCATGTCGTATCAAATAATATACAATAAAAAAATAAAGCAACAATAAATCATTTATTAATATAATTTATATTCTCAACCCAAATACTCCATAGTAAATAAAAAGACAAGTTCAACATAATTATAAGCTCTCACAACTTAAATAAGAAGAAATTAAACTTTAACACATTATGCCAAAATACACAATAATTAAATAAAAAGACAAGTTCAAGATAATTATAAGCTCTCACAAATTAAATAAGAAGAAATTAAACTTTAACACATTATGCCAAAATACACCATAGTAAATAAAAAGACTAGCTAGTTCAAGATAATTATAAGCTCTCACAAATTAAATAAGAAGAAATTAAACTTTAACACATTATGCCAAAATACAACATAGTCATAGTAAATAAAAAGACTAGTTCAAGATAATTATAAGCTGCCACAACTTAAAAAAGAAGAAATTAAACTTTAACACATTATGCCACATCAAGGTAAACAATATAAAAATAAGTAACATGAAACCATTTATTCATCTAACTTATATTCTCAACCAGAAATCGATTAAAAAAAACTTGCTCCAGATAATGATAAGCCAGCACAAAACTTAAATTACAAGAAGCTAAATTATAACTCATTATGTTTGCATATAAGATTTACAAATTATGAGGTAAATAACATACCGAGTTGTATCTAGATTAATTGTTGGAGCCAAAAAATATTGTAAGTTTCATGTTACCATATTATAAAGTAAACATCGTGTAGCAAATCCAATCATCGTTACTAGTAAACTATATTGACCATGTTATAATTTTTTCTCAAAATTCATGTTTCAACACATTTATAAACATGATAAACAATATGTGGAAGCGGATCGAGCGTTACCTCCAGCCATCGAATAGTTTGTAATTTTTTTGTTTTCCTCCGATTAAAACCTTTTAAGTACTCCAACTCTTCGTAGATAGTGTATTTTTGTTCTTATGAGGTGTGTGCTTAGGGACCTCAATCACTGGTATTTATAGGCCTCTCATACCGTCAATGAGTGATTGCGGGAGCCTTATTGTAAAAAAAAAAAAAAGGCGCATGCGCGTCTCAATTTTCTAAAGTTGTGGCGGTGCATGTACTGTTTTCTCAAAATTGTAGGCTATGACCATCGTCAATTCCTACATGTTTATTCTTTTTATGATATGAATTGATATGTGCCACTTTTTCTTAAATTCTCCCACTTAGCTCATATTTCATTTTCTATATGAGAAAGCAAATACATGAATTATGGCGATATGTCATCTTAAAACGAGTATTTTCTTCCATGTATCACAATACATTATGTATATCAAATTTGTATAACTGAATGAATAAACCCTTTGTTTATTCGAGGTCCAACTTTATTGATATTTCTCGAATCAATGAATTTGTGCACAATAAATATGAAAAAATATCACATCATAGTTTCATTAATTTGTTTTTACAACAAAATTACATAAATGAACCATGTCTCATTCTTTTTGTATGATCTTTAAATTTCAATAGTGACATGCCTTTAGTCAAAGGATCCACAATCATCAATTCAGTACTAATGTGCTCGATAATTTATTTCTTATCTTTAACACGTTTTCATATGGCTAAATACTTAATGTCGATGTGCTTACTTCGACTACCACTTTTGTTATTTTTAGCCATAAAACAACAGCTGAATTGTCACAATATATTCTTAATGGCCTAGATATAGAATCAATAATTCTAAGCCTCGAAATGAAATTTTTTCAACCATATACCATGTGAGGTTACCTCAAAACAAGATACGAACTCAGCATCTATAGTGGAAGTAGAAGTCAATGTCTGCTTTGCACTTCTCCAAGATACAACTCCACCAGCTATCATAAAATATATCCTGAAGTAGATTTTCATGAATCGATGCAGCCATCATATTCTGAATCAGAGTAGCCAATTACTTCCAAATTCTCAGTTCGTTTGAACATAAGCATATAATCTTTGGTCCCTTGAAGGTATCTCATCACTTTCTTTGCAGCTTTCCAATGGTCTAAACCTGGATTACTCCAATATCTTTTCAACATCTCAAAAACAAATGCAATGTCAGATATAGTGCAAACCTGAGCATACATCAAGTTTCCGACAGCAGAAGTATAGGGAATGTTTTTCATTCGTACCCACTCTAGATAATTCTTTGGGCATTGACTTAAATTGAACTTATCTCCTTTCACAATGGGATACTTGGTGAACAATCTTCCATCCAATATCTCTCTAAAACTTTGTTGATATATCTTCTTGAGACAGGCCTAGAATACCTTTAATTCGGTCTCTATGTATCTTAATGCCAATGACATAAGATGCATCACTCATATCCTTCATATCAAAGTTTTTAGAGAGAAATTGTTTCACCTTATATAACAAACATTTGTCATTGGTTGTAAGTAATATATAATCCACATATAGAATAAGGAAACAAATCTTACTCCCACCAATCTTCTGGTATATGCATTGATCCATGATGTTCTCTACGAATCCGAATGAAGAGATAACATCATGAAATTTCAAGTACCATTGAAGGGAAGCTTGTTTCAATCTATATATAGATTTCTTAAACTTACATATCAAGTGATCACCATAACTAGAGAAGAATCATTCAATTTGTTTCATATAAATCTCTTCCTCTAATTCTCCATTGAGAAAAGCTATTTTCACATCTATTTGTTGTAAATCTAAGTCAAAATGTGCAGTTAATGCTAGAATGATACGAATAGAATCTTTCTTAGATACAGGAGAAAAAATCTCCTTATAGTCGATTCCTTCCTACTTAGTGAATCATTTAGCTACGAGTTTTGCTTTGTATCTTTCAATGTTGCCTAATTAGTCTTTCTTTGTTTTGAAGACCCATTTACATCCAATGACTTTTATACCATCTGGAAACTGAATAAGATCCCAGACTCCATTAAATGCCATAGAATTCATCTCTTCTTTCATAGCATTAAACCATAATTTTGACTCATTACAACTCATGGCTTGTAAAAACATTTTAGGATCATTTTCAGCTCCGATGTTAAAATCTGATTCTTGTAAATATACAATATAATCACTAGATATTGCTGATTTTCTGATTCTAGTAGATGTCCTTAGGTTGTTTGGTTGATCAACAATTTCTCATTGTTCTTCATTAACAACTTGATCTACTGGATTTTCATCAGCGATTTGTGGAACTTCAGTAACCGGTTGCCTAACACCCGTTTGGTCTTGAGGGGTGTGAATAACAACCAATCTATCATTTGAATAATAGGGTTGTGAATTAATGTGATCTTTCTCAAAAACTATGTCATTTGAATGATCACTCCCACTAATCAAGTCATTCTCAAGAAATTTGGTATTTCTTGATTCCACAATTCTAGTGTTGTGTTAGAATTTTTCTCAAAATTCATGTTTCATCACATTTATTAACATGATAAACAATATGCGAAAGCGGATCGAGCGTTACCTTCGGCCATCGAATAATTTGTAAATTTTCTGTTTTCCTCCAATTGAAACCTTCTAAGCACTCCAACTCTCTGTAGATGGTGTATTTTTGTTCTTATGAGGTATATGCTTAGGGACCTCAATCACCGGTATTTATAGGCCTCTCATACCATCAATGAGTGATCGCGCGAGTTTATTGTCAAAAGAAGAGTCGCATGCACGTATTTTTTTCAAAATTGTAGGCTATGGTCGTCGCCAATTCTTATATGTTTATTCTTATATATATATATATATATATATATTATTACATTTTAAAAAAAAAAATTTTTTTTTAAAAAAAACACAAGTTTCAAAAATAAAGAAGAAATAACATTGCAAAGATGGAAGAAACTGAAAGCAAGTTGGCAACCTCTTTCTGATTTTCTTTCTTCCTTTCATCTCCACGACAGAGCCGTACTTCTGTTCGATGGGGCCTGAAGAACAAAATTTAAAAATAGGTTCTTTTGTTGATATAAATAATGCTGAAATTCAGTTAAAAAATAATAAATACAATAAATAATACATACATACATAAAAAAACAAGTCAATAAATATTTGAAATAATTACATAAATAATAATCGTCTAGCTATTTTAGAGGAAAATTATATATCAAATTTGTATAATCCAGTTTTCAGATCATTTTTTTTAATCAACAACATAACTATCTCATTTAGTCTATCTTGTGACATTATTGATAGAAGATAAGTGTTTACTAACTTCAACTTCGATAAGCTTCTTTCTGCTTATGCAACTGTTACGAGGATAGTTAACAAAATCTTATAGTCAATATAAGTATTCGAAAATAATTATTCAGTTTTGCAAAACACTGTAGCATTTTAAAAAATTGTTGAGATTCTATACAATATTTCATCAAGCTAGTTAAAGACTAACTCGTCAACTTCTTCAAACTCAACAAATGCCCCAAAGTCTCTCTATATTGTTTAAATTGTTCAAATCGAACTTAAAAAAAGATCAAGTTTGATCAATTATAAACAAAAAATATTTAAATTATCCAAAAAACTTGTTACAATAGGTCATCAACTCAAAATTTATATGTTGGATCTCCTCAAGGACCGGGCCCTGAGACGGTGGCCTCTTTGGCTTCATAAAAGGTCCGGCCCTACCCCACGATCTTATCTCAACGCAACCGTCGATCTGTATTTTTTTTTCTTTTGAATTTCACATCACTATGTCTGTTATCAAATTATGGATCCTCTTCTTATATGTTCGTTATAAGCTAGTGAGGTTGCGTTTGGATTTACTAATTCAAATTCATTGATTTTAAATATATTTTTGTTGTTTGGAGAAACAAGACCGTAAACTTCAAATTCACATTTTTCTTGTTTATATAGTATCTCATGTTAATTACGATATATTTTAAGTTCACTCACTAATGATGTCATTTGAAATCTATTTATTTTGTATCACTGATGTATAAATAAATAATATGTAAATTTAAGATTTGATCTATTTTTAATTGTAAACAATAAAACTCTAATCGAATTCTATAGATATCAAATCCATCTCTCCAAGTGTACCCTGAGGTAATTTCCAAAATCCCTTTGAAGTCTGCAAAACAATTGCAACAATTTTTCAGTAGAAAAGTGAGGTAATTTCCAACTAAAAGCTGAATATGATTCACTTACCTAATATGTTTGAGTTTACTTGTTCAAATTTGTAATTATTGTTTTACTTTCCACATTTAATCTCCGTTTTTGTTCATGTATGGTTTTAAACATTCTTTGGAAAATCACTCACAATCACGTGTTATTTTTTTAGTTTTTATTTCTTTTTTCTCGATGTGATTTTGATTTTATTTTGACTGAAAGTAATACAATTTTTGGATGATGATACAATATTCTTTTCAGTCTTTTTTGTGTTATGTGTTTCTTTCATGAACTTTACTTCAATTATGCTGGGAAACGAAATTTTAGTCGTGGGATTTGAAGTTTTGGAGTTAAAAAGTTGAGGTTTTTCCAATAAATGTGCAATTCTGTTAGCTTCCAAAAGTAGTCACTACAAAAAAAAATTCTAATTAGCGACGGTCTTTTTCGTCGCTAAAACCGTCGCTGATTTGGAACTTAAAACCGTCCGAAAAGTCACCATCGCCATCATATTGCAACGGTTTTTCAAAACTTTTCGCTAATTAGCGACGGGTTTTGTTCCGTCGCAAATTTTTTTTTTAAAAGAATTAGTTTTATAATTATTTGTACATATTTTTGAATAATCTCATCAGCTCATCTAAATTATGAATTTCAAATTTGTAAATAATCTATGAAATGATTAAATTTTGCAATAAAATAAAATGAGAATGAAGAAATTAGCAACGACATAAATTGAGGTTTTATTAGCAAGTATCTTGTGAAATAATCCCACACATATTTTTTAATTAAAAGTTGAGGTTTTTGTATTTAGCTCAGGTAACCCAAATAGAAAAAGAAAGACAGAACCCATTAAAATTAAAATTAAAACTTTAGTCCAAAAAAATTAGCCCGTGTGATATTCTTTCACTCAGTATAACCATCTAGAGTTGTTTGTACATGGAAATAAAAAGAGGTTTCATGGAGAACAGCTTCAATAATGTGTTTTGTATGATATTTTATTTCAAGATAGATTTTGTCTACAATGCCAAGCTCCTCTCCGGTCTCTCGTGCACATACATAATTTCATACTCAAAAAACATCTTCAGAATTGATTAATGCCCTTGTGGCATATATTTTTTCAGCAAAGATGACATTTTGAAATAAATAGTACATTAAAATATGTTATTTTTAACGGCGTCAATAAGTTTAGATCCACTCATATATTCATTTTCAAAGTAGGTCTATTGTGAAACGGTCTCACGAATCTTTATCTGTGAGATGGGTCAACCCTACCGATATTCACAATAAAATGTAATACTCTTAGCATAAAAAATAATATTTTTTCATGGATGACTCAAATAAGAGACATGTCCGTGAGACCGTTTACGTAAGTTTTTGTCTCTTTTAAAATAAAATTATATTTTAAAAATATATATAACACCTCTAATATTCATAATTACATTTTATCATTTGTCGTCGTACTTGTGTATCAATCAATACATACATATTTAAAAGATGTACTGTGTTACACTTATTGTTTATTTTTACGCACATCGCGTGTGTGTCATTCACTAATTTATCATTAAATAAAATAGCATAGATTTCTATAAATATATAATTTTTTTTTAAAATTGTGTTTTGGTGGAAATATCTTGTTTCGGATATAAAATATATTAATAAACCGAATATGATGGATTTATAAAATAAATTAAATCGCTTAAGATCGATTTGAAATATATGGATTTGAAAATTATTGGGATAATTTGGATGAATTTTTATTAAAGATTGTTTTGATCCAAACGTAGTCTTTAGTGTTTTATTTTAGGCAATCGAGCAAATAATAAATATTAACAAAATATTTGAATTATTTCTTAATTCGAATCTGGTATGTGCACCAAACACGCCCTAACTCCACTTCATGACGTCATCACACGACGTCATACGCAACACGAATCCCGTTCTTGGTTTCACCATCGATCATTCATTTCTTGAAAACCCGTCATACAGTTCAGATGAGGTTAAAATTCGCAAAATATAAACCCTAATTCTGTCCCCAAATTTTCGGAGTATGATGGTGAAGAACTTCTCGAATGGTAATTTGAAACAACAATTTGTTTTCACTGCGAGACATTCTTTGATCGCGGGTTGTGAATGGAATCGACGAAGCCGATCGTGAAGGTACTAGAAGAGAAGCGCGAAGTAAAGGTGGATCAGCGTGCAAAGGTTATAGATTGGGAGGATTATGAACAGGAGCTTGCTCGTCTCTGCAGTTTAACCTCCGCTCTTGAAGAAGCGAGGAAGAAGAAGAATGCGCTTGACCAGAAGCTGAATTCTTTTATACAAGTGAGTACTTTTCATTCATTTTCGTTTAGATTTGTTGATTATGCGTTAATTATCCGTTTACTTGTAAATATGTTCACCTTTAGAAGAACATAGCTGTGGGCTGTATCCAGTTTAATGCTTAAAATGAAAGAATAACAATGCAAGAACTTAAGACCCTATTTGTTTGTTATTCCTCTTAAGTTGTTAATGGTATGGCGCCATAAAACATTTGTCTCTCCCATTTTAGTTTTCTGTTTGACTTGGTTTCTTATACTGGAGAAGAGGGGGGATAGAAAAGTTAGATGAATTTGGATCATTATGTTTACATTTTTTGGATATTGGAAATGAAATAGAAGTAATTAGTTGCACCTTTAATAACTATGCTCGTGAATCTATATATTTTCTGGATTAGAGCAGTGTGCAGCTAGTCAATTAGAATAAGGTTATTCCTTGAGAAATATGAAATCAGTCAAAAAAAACTCAATTCGGAATTAGGACAATATATGTTTTTAATCAATGGTAGATCTTTGTGAAATTTGCAGTGCATCACGCTCATGATTATATCACATAGTTTATGTACTGGAAAGGCCTTGGTAACATGTTTACTACGGAAGGAATAAATGTGCTAGATTCCCACAATTGGTCACGTGTATAGATGGAAAGGAAGAAGGTGTTTTCTTAATAATTACAGCTATTGCCACTGTGTTTAGCGAATGTTATTTTGTCAAAATTATAAGTAGGCTCCAGCCGCACATCTCTCAATGCCCAATGGTAAAAAAATCGAAACATCCACATTATTTGCTCGACCTGTTGAAAATATTTATTTTCAATTACTTCTTGTTGTTCATGGAAGATGCTACTTTTATGCTGTCTATGATTGTGGTTCAGCTTGATGTTTATCATAATGGCATTTTTTAGATACTAAAGGGGGTACCCTACGTCCCTACCATAGGATCTGTGGGTTTTGTGGATATGACTTGATTATTCGTCAAACCAACGCTTTTATAAACGTCATCCTTCTTGTCTTTATTGGCACATACATCAACTTAATGCTATATTTGTTTTAGTTCTTAACATGAAAGCTACACAGCTGTAGTTACTGAAGGTGTGTAAGGTGCAGTAAGACTCATGGCCTATGCACAAATTATGACCAAGTACTCGCCTTATCGAAGTGAGGCACACGAGGTGTTCATGTACTAAAATCTAAACATTTTGAAGAAAAGCTCCTGAAATATATATTGACATTCATATATATACATATATACATACATACATATATATATATATAAGGGGTGTGCTTTATTGAGGGTTGTGCCTTGACTTGCGTGTAGGCATATGAACTAAGCCTCGCCTTGATTCTAAGCACACTCCTTGTCGGCTTTATTAACTGTGCCTCGAGTAATTTGAATTGCTTCTTTTTTTTTAGAAAGTTGAACACGATATAATTTTTTTTATCTTTGAGACTAATGGAAGGATAAGTGGATCAAAATTCCATTTATACAAAAAATGTTGTTGATTTGTCTTTCAAAACATTTGATTTCTTTGTTATCTCATTTTTAATTGGTAACGCATCCACAAACTCAAATACCAAAAACGTTGCATTTATTAGTAGTAAATTCTCATTCTCCTATTTATTGATACTCTTTCAGAATCATTTATTTGTAGAAAGTAGAAAACTAGCTTACATTGTTGCTGTATTTTCAAATCGGAAGTTTGGAACCTTATATGTAGAATACATTGGTGGATAATATTACACCGTTTTTTTTTTTTTTGTAATTTTTATGCTAATCGATTTTTAAATTTTTACTTGGTTTTAAGTAGTATGGTACTTTTCATTTGGATCTGCTTTTATATTTGTACCTGGTTTAAGTAAATGACCTATGTGGTACCTAAGAAATTTCCGTACTTATTTTATTCTTTACCATTTCTTGTATTTTCTTTCATTCCTTTCTTCAATCCATTGGTGGGTTCTCAACGCAGGTAGAAGCCGAGTCATTAAACCAGTCAGATGAGCTTGATCAGATGCGTGATAGATTAGGAATGTCGCAAGTTGGTGATGGGGAACATGTCAATGGATTCAAAGGTTGTAAAGGAGAAAGTAAGAAAGCAGGAGGAACTTCTTAGTGCCAAAATTAGATCGCTTTTGGCCGGTGGCACCTCGCTTTCTGTAGCCAGCAGGCGCCTGCAGGTATATTTCGATAGAATGGTAGGTTACTTTCAGATTGCTTTCCCTAGTTTTTTCTGCTCAAATGAATTGGCATTTGATCCTCACTCACTGGCTCGTCGTTTATATCTTTTTGGTGAATATGGTATTGCTTTGTGGTGTTTCTTATACATTCTTTTATTTCATATATAATACTGTGATGGAGTTTATGAGACACTTAATTTTGAATGATAATAATCCTCTCTTGCACTGCATTCATTTATACAGATAAGGTAGTTATCTTAAACACAGCTTTGTGAAATTGTTCAAATTTTCAAGTAACATCTGTCTTAGAATTTAAGCGTGCTGTATGTTGTTGCAAATCATTTTGTATTTCTCATTTCCCAGTATATTACATTAAATTTTCTAATTTTTTTATGGATTGGATTATTTTAGGTTGATTTGGAATTGATTTCTGTGCACCTGTAATTTTATTTTTCATTTTGTCGCAGGATTCAAGTAAGTCACTTGCTGGAGAAAAAGGTTATGAGCATCTGAAAAAATTGCAGAGGTTATTGAGAGTGAGGCAACAGTGTCTGGTGTCTCAGGTTTCTTTTCTATATCCAGTAAAGGTGGTGATTGGAAAAGTTCCTGAGCAAGAACTTGAATCATTTAGTAGCAGTATTAAGTCAGGTAATGGATCTTCCATCGGATGTTTTTTAATGTGTTATGCTCCTCTTTTTGTTTAGACAGCTAAGATACTATCTATAATACGACACATTCAGTTAGAAGTGTATAGTTATTCATGCTTCGACTTTGGAAATGTTAAGTATAAAGAGGGACATATGCAACTGGTTACTCAATCTGCATAATAGATGGTTGGTTGAACTGTTTAAATTATGTTGGGAGTTTGTTATTGTGCAAATTATCTAAACTTAACTTTATAAACTTATTATTCTCTACCCTATGTGGAAAGCTTCCATACACATTGAACATATTAAGAAGTTGTTATTTCTTGCCTCAGTATTGTTTAAGCTCATAAAATATCTGACGTACAAAAATTTCAGTATCTTATCCTCTGCACATATGCCAGAGTTCTTGGGCTATACTAGGTTTATCTTTTCTCAGCCTTGAATCATGGCATTACCTTCTCTTATCTGCCCTTCGCCTTTAAAAGATGGGAAGAAGAGAAGGACGGGGCCCCCTATAGGACTAATGGAGACTAATTGCGTTTCGACCTTCTAAGTTTTTGAGGGATTCAGGGGTTTCTACTTTTCTTCAAGTATCTCACTTTAGAAACCCGGGTCAACTTGTTTCTTTTGCGAACTGAAACTTCCTGCAATAGGTGTGCATACGGGCCTAGAGTTTGCCCTATGCACGCTTAATTGAGATGTGGAGCTTCGTGTGCTCTCAGGCACATGGCGCACCTTTGATTAAGCTATGGTGCAAACAAGGCGCGTGCCTTTGATTACTATCATCCAAACGCTTGAAATCTGTCTTATGTCAGATGCAAGTGTTAATGCAATGTGTTGTATTGCAAGGTTCTTTGGGTTATTCAGTAAATTGTTTGTACTTTGTTAAACACTTGTGTTTATTCACTGCTAGATGCCTCTGTTGAATAGATTGACTTTTGAATATTATTTTACTTAAAAGACTTTAAGTGATTGATTGGCATAATAGTCACACTTGTATAGGAGGGAGACTGTTTTTCTTTTCATATAATTTTTAACTGCCGTTTAGCAGCAATTTTTGGTGCTGATTAGAATGCAATACTGCTCAAGGTTAATAAGTGTTTGGAAGATGGATGTCTGAGGGATGTTTTTAGTTTCCCTACTTAGAGGGCGAAACCCTAAACAACCACTCTCTTGCCAGGAATCCTGTACAAAACTCAATCTTGCACTGGCGACTTTCTGATCCATGAACATTTCGGTTGGGACACTTAGCACGAATATCGCGTTAATTATCTGGCATGAACTGTGATCTGGGTTTTGTTACTCTAATTTCTTCAGCATGCTGTACGTGTGTTGAGCACGGCACAACGCAAAGTTGACACAATTGAAGTTTTACTTCACTCTCGGACACCTGAAACATATTTCTTTAGAGTATTGTGCAGTTCTCCAAGAATATTGTTTGACATTATCTGTTCGGTCTCTTTATTTTTTCTGCCATAGTCTGCTGATGAAATTTTTATTGGACTACTTTCAGATGTTGAATATGCCTAATCTTTAGAGAAGTCAAGTGCTTCTAACTAGTCCTTGACCAATCATGCTAAATCTGCCAAGTTTATAGAAATAAATAATTTAGTTTAGCTTTAAATTCTCTCTATCGATTTACTTATTGACGTTTTCATGTGTGCAAGCCAAAGGCTTTGACTTATAGCTGTTTGTAGTCTTTTTAAACTTTTTGTTTATACATAAAGTGATTCCAAACTTTATGTACTTTCAATAACCTTGTCGATGCACTTGCATAATTTTGTGATTCAATATATGTTCTCCCTGTTTGTATTAAGTATTTGTGGCTGCGTTTGATAAGCCTACCCTTCTGCAAGTTTTATGCTAATTACTCATTGTTTTTATTTCTACCAATTAATGATTCATATCCTTTCGCTGAATACTCATTGTTTTTTTGTTGCCAATTTCAGGTGTTTGCACTGGATCAAAACCTATTAACCAGGCCTCGTTGACCATCTTGGGTCTGCATCTTACCATGATCCCTTTTACGAAGCTGAGTTTTTTCACCGATAAGAAGGAGGTTCAACGATCTTCAACTGCTTTGGGATATGTCGCTCATGTATGTGTCATCTCTTTTGCGGGGCATATAATTAATAACTAATATATTTGTTATCCTAGTTTTCTTGGTTGCTGTTTTACATTCAAAATATTAATAAGTGCTATCACATGATATGTTCCTAGGAATCTTAATGTCTTTTTAACACCAATTTAGGATAACGGGTGTTTATCCGTGTGGTTCAAACTTCAGGGGTGTTGATGTAACTTATCTGATATCACTTGCATTTGGCAATATGCATGTACACTTATTTTCTAATTTCTTGATCTCAATGGTCCCTTTCTATGCAGGTTGTCTCACTCATAGCTTCTTATCTGCACGTGCCTTTGCGATATCCATTTCGATTAGGAGGTTCTCGATCATATATACAAGATTATGCTCCTTCAATTGAGCATTCAGCATCTAGTTCAACTTTGGATCCAGCAATTTCGACAAGCTCAAAGCCAATGGAATTTCCTCTTTTTCTCGAAGGTCAAGATTCAACAAGAGCAGCTTATGCCGTGTTTTTGCTAAACAAGGTGCATTTCAATCTTGAATCGTTGAATGACTTATAATAAGATAGCTTAACATCTGTATATCATGAAAACTTACTTTACAATTTGGTCAACTAATTTAGCCAAGATTAAAATTTCAGCAATTTTTCATATCAGTTATAAAATTACATGGTTGCAGGATTTAGAACAGCTTCTAAATTTCATTGGCGTGAAGAGCTTAGGGCCACGACACATCTTAGCGAATTTGAAGGAGCTTTTGAGAAACATCGTTTCTCCAGAATACATTGATACATGATCTGAAACAGCACAATAAATTGTAAGTTTCTGTAGATGGATTCTACTTACATTTTGAAAGGTGCTTATTTTTTTAATGAAGCGCCGTGTTTTTTTTTTGTCCAAATTTTCAGAATTATATTGACAATTATAATTGTAATGAATATTTTAGACTGCAATTTTATCTTGTAGTTCTCAGTACAGTGATTTGGTTCAAATTGTTTAATTTTAGCTTATTTTTTTGTTTGGAGGAATGGAATATATCGAGAATTTTGGTTTACATTATATATATATAAAGTTTGATATGTTATATATCCACAGTACATACTTATGTCAGCACCGATAATGTGACAATCACCTGTTAGATGTGCAATTTTTATATGTTTCATCACATTCAATAAGTGAATGTTAACTAATCGATGTTTATATAAGTGTGACACCCTCTCTTGAAACTAGACCTCACGGAATGCCACATTCCCTAATAATACCTCATAAGAGAATTTGTCTCTTTAGAAGTATCACATACAATAATAAGAACTATTAGAGAACTTTATTAGCGAAAGCGAAACATACAAGTACTAATAAATTACGATAAAGTTTTACATATCCAAACTAACATAGACGGTAAGAGTGACAATGACGTAAACAGTTCATACAAACTGAATCATAGACTAAATGACTTATTATGCCTTCTAGCAATTTATTCCAGACAACAGCTGGCGGATCATACATCGACATTTCTTTCTTTATCCAAATCATGGTTACCTGGATCTGGAAATTACAATAGATAAAGAAAAATAGAGAGGTTAATTCTTTAAGGACTTAGTGAAAATTAAATAAAGGTAAATATGATACTCAAATTCGAAAGAATGATACAATAGACAAAAGGATCAACATCCGGTTATATGAGTACACAAAAATAATGGTTAGTAAAGAATAACGAGCCAAGTGAACTAATATACCCGGACCAAAGTCACGTTGTTCAATGGACTCAATCTCCAGACCAAAGTCCGTTGTCCATGGCTCTGTTTTGGTCAATCACCTTATCATTCACTCATTTATTCAATGATTAACCAAAACTTCATTCACTGGAAGCTTGATAAGAATCACATCTAGTATGATGAGATTACAATGAGAATGTTATATTGAAGTATTCACTCATTTCGGAAAGGTAGTACCGGCATGAACAAAGAGTCAGTAAGATAGAAAAGGACATTCAAGATGGGGCATATTTCATATGCATCAACGCGATTCAAAGATACAAAATGTATGCACAGGCGTAAGAAATCAATAATCCGTAGTTAATATCGTTAAAGAATATAATATATCATATCATAATTTCCAGGCCAAATGCCAAATGCTATATATGAAGAACGATAAAAAAAATTTCCTCACCTTGAGACTTACTATAGATGAGAGTGAGAGTTCCAAGTTCAAGTCAATCCTATTGACCAATGTGATTATCATTAGTATAGTAAACACTTTTTGATATAGATTATCCCTAAATTTTTACCAAAATAAAGAATATAACTTTATAAACTTTATTTATCGACTAAAAGTTCATAAAAAATTATTTTATTTATTTATTTAATATTTCTTTGTCAAAATTATTTTCTAATAGTCAAAACTATCTTTAAAATTTACAATAATTAATATTTGACTCCAAAAATTACAATATTTCCTATAACAACTCTTATTATAATATCAACTGAAAAAAAATTCAAAATAGGTATTATTTGAAATTATTTTATCATTAATCGATATATATAACATTTAATATATAACTCACAAAAATCATAATAAATAACTTGTGAGTCGAAAAATTATAAAACTTCATAGCTACTTCCAATGATAATATTTTTCAAGTACTGAAGGCTATGAACATTTATACAAAGGTTCATATGATCATATATATAGTATATCATATCTGAAAATCATAGTATTTCCATTTAAAAATTCACAGTAAATGCAATACTCATCCAAAATTTACGAAACTTGTACAGTAGCCTGGAATCATACCAAGAAACGTTCGAAAAATGAAATTTTCGTTTTTCACCTGCGCGTGCACCACACGCGCCGACGGCGGCGGCGCGTGACCCGCGTCTGGCCACCACGCGCGGCCCATATTTCTCCAGTAGATGTAAAAACTTATCTCTACAACTTATATGTTTTAACTTTTCTCTAAATCCTAGCTGAACATGCCAGAAACGTAAAAGAAACAGTAGCTTATACTCCTACTTTGACCATCGGAAAACACTATTTCTGGTGCCGATTCCGGGAAACTACTGACATGGGTGAGAACTATGAATGTACGAAAAATGGGAGTGAAAACAATACCTGAAAAAAGAGTTTTTCGGCACTATTCCCTTCTCGGACAGTAGCGATTTCTGAATTTTAACGAAAAATCGACTGATGATTTTTTGACACCTCCTTTTGTGGTATATTTCTGGGTAAGTTGAGAGTGTAATGGAATTTTTATAGAATATTTGGAAGGGTTTTGGGTATATAAAGATATTTTTGACCATTTTTCTCTATTTTTTGAGCTATAAACTCTCACCACTCTACCCTATACTAGACCCACTCCTTAAACTCGAAAATTCAAGCTGAGAACTCTTGAAATTCCTGAGGTGAAGGGTCCATTTTATAGTCAATGATCAAGCCTTATCTCCAATCTATGCTGAACAAATCTCGATCACCGATTGTGCAAGAAGGAAGGTGGTGTGTTAGTTAAGCAACTATGATGATGGTATGTATGCATGCATGCATGCATGAATGTGTATAAATATAATATATTAGTTATTTCATTCATTATATATATATATATATATATATATATTTAAAATATAATAATTAATAAATTTTAGTAATAAAATATAATATATGCAAATACTATTTAAGTTATGAGGTGCTACAATAAGCATGTACGGTGAGTGTGTAACCATGTGCGCACGTGCCGATAGGCATGTGACCTTAATCGTAATGATTTGATATGATTAATTAAGAATTTAAGGGTACCTTTTTTTGGGCAATTCATTTTTATTCTCATGGTGATAATATGTGATTTTTAGCTAATTATGTATGATGTTATCAATTTAGTCATGCAGTTATTTTTCAGCAATTGATTTTTTTTTTTTACCAAATATTTTTTCCATATTATATCAATTCAGCAAATAATAATTTATGAGATGTGAATTTTGTAGTAAAATATATGATATATGATAGATGTATTACCTGAACCGAATTCATTAAGTAAAATTGATGATAACATAAATTTTTTATTAAATTTTTGGTAAACAACAATTATAAGTAAAAGACAAAAACTCTGTTTAATTGTTATCCTACATACGCCAATTCAAAACGCAAAATATAAATAAATTAGGTATTTTTATTATTAATTAATAATTATCTATATTTAACCAATTCGGCTGCTTTCTCTATCAGCCTATGCTGAGTCAAATCTAGCATGCTTTTTTGTTACTTGTGTTGCCTTCACATTCTACGTTGAATTTTTGCAAGTGCATGGAGAATATATGCCACCATATTTTATTTTATTTTTGCTTCCCGTAGTTTACGTCCGATGTTGGTCATGTGATTTATTATATTACAAAGGTTTATTCGATAGTAGTACAGGGTTTTTGCCTTGTACTAACAAAAAACTTGGGCAAGATACCCCGACAAAAAAGGTCCTATCCTTATTCTTGCATAAAAGGAGAAACATTTTCTCACTGTAAAAGTCGTACTCGTTAGACTTGGCCGTTTAGGAGATGGTCGTCGGCCAAGTTGCCAGAGTTTCAAACCTGACTCGAACTTAAACGGATCGGATTGGATCGATGGACGTTAACGGATTCCAAGGTTCTTGTCTAGACGGCTAGGCAGACCAGAATCAGGACATTGTTACACGGGTTTTTCTTGCCCTTGTAGATTTTCACGAAGATGCTAATGCAATTTTCACGAAAAGATTTCAAACTAAAGCATTGCTGCGTAATAATGCTTCATCTCACGCCGTCTCCACCGCAGCACAGCTGTACTCATTTCAACGTCAAGTATTAGTGATCCATAGAGCTTTTCTAATCGGATACTCAAGACTCCAATCCCTTTACACAACATTCCAAAATTAACCAAGAAAATATGCTTTCGTAGGATTCATATGATAACTAGGAAATTAATCCCAATAAGTGAGATTGTCAAGTGTGTTTCAGATTCTTGAAACGCTCGAAAGTAATAATCAAGTCAGACAAGTAACTAAATATAGGTGCATCAGTCATCCATTTGTTCCAAAAATTCTAGACCATCCCCGATATAGTGTATCACACGACCTCATGCGGGTAGTTGGAGTTTTACGTTGTTCTTCATGCTGGAACGGTGAAATGAGAACAAAGTCGAGTGAGGAAATGAAATGTGAGCTAAAATACGCGGTGAACTAAAAAAGCTTACCTTTGGAAGTAATAGTAAAAGAAATCGGCATACAGCAAAGTCTGAACAAGACCTGAAATCCAGGCTGTGGAAGAGAACCAGTGAACAATACTTGGTGTTAGTACAAGATTTTCAACGCAAAGCAAACATATGATTAGAACTATGTGGCAGGCCTCTGAAGAAACATCGTCCCCAACACTGCAGGTGTGTGTAGATTTAATATCATCCAAACACGGTGCAGGTGAGAGTGTGTGTAGATTTAAAAAGAGTAGAGTGACATACTTATCCAGTGGACAAAGTGTGGCTCGGTGAAGTAGCGATAAATCCAGTTCAAAATGTATAGAGCCCGGTAAGCACTGCAAAAAGAGAGCAGGATTTGAGGAGTTTTAGCGGACCTATAAACATTACTACAGTCTTCATTGCCTAAATAGCATATTGACAAGTAAAATTCCAAGAAAAGTCAACGATGGCTACTGCAACAATAATTTTTTCTCATCATCTACAGTTGCGTTTGGATTGAAAGATTTGAATTTGAGGGGAGAATTTGAAATGTTGCAGATGGGGAGGTAGAGTGCTTCGTAAATCAATACTCCTTAAAACTTTAACTTGAAAAGGTAGATTTTTTAGTTTGTCTTTTTTTTAAAAAAATCTAATCTTCTTGTAAACTAAATGACAGAGTACCAATTTCAATAACATATTTTGTAATAGAGATTATGTGATTGGTAATGCATGTCTCTGCCCTTCCAAAATATGAGTCCATCCTTGCTTCTTCCTGGCACTTCTAAGATCTAATGAGGTAGTCCTTTGTTTATTTAAACGTGATTTCATGGTTCCTACACTACTTGCGCTCGGGATGTTGAATTTCAAGAAGCACTAATGGATGCTTTGACATTAAGATAACTCATAAACTCACTAAACATCTTATCGAATAAAAATGGAATAACAAAAACTTTAATGGATAAAGCACACACATCCATACACGCGGCAAGCAGAAACATGAATCAATAACTAAGAACTGGATATAGTAGGAGCGGAAAAGCACGACAAGACCCAACTCGAACCAAGACAAATTTCTAAAGTAAAACACAATTCCTATCAAACTCAAAATGAAAAAAAAAATCCAGTTCATACGAATTATAATATGAAATAAGAAAATTACCCGAGAAGAAAAACATATTGCCCAGTCAAGTTGTCAATGTTTCTGGTCCTCTGCAGCAAAACCAGCTGAGGAAGAATGGCAACAGCTTCCAAGAACAAGGAAAATGCCCACAATACCTGTATATGAAAATGTTCCGACACCATAACTTAGATAAAATCAAGATATGTAGCAGCAGTAAGAAAAAAGTTAAAGAGTACCTCTCTGAAGGTAAACTTCTCATGTATGAGTAACGCTAAGACCAAACATGGCAGCACAAGAAAATAGTGGCGAAATGTGTCCTGGTCTTTGTCGTAGGATCGGCGTACAATCTTGTGCTTCCTTATGTACCAGACAATAGAAAAAGAGCTTCCGAGAAATATTAGTTTCATGAGAGTATTATACAGAGAAATATATGTTGTAAATAGATCCAAGTAGCGAGTGGCAAACACAACAGCATACAGCTCTTGGGTCTTCAGAGATATACCTGCATAAAGAGGCCAACATCAACCCAAATGAACAGAAAACCAGGAGATTTTGATGGGGCTGAGACAATAATCAAAATAAAATGAAACAAGCGAGAACAATATTTTCTAATCAAGGAAAAGAAAATTATACTAAAGGAATAGAACTTATTTCACCGCAGGAGAACATGTACATTATGATATATCTGTTAGAATTGGGGGATTTATGAGATTATTTGGCCACTGCACAAGTAAAAATTGGTGCTGCCATCTTAATCACAAAAGGATTTGTTATAGCCATTTATGTCTGCTAATCAGTCAAGGAAGTGGAAGATTACTCAGTTGCCTGTTTCTTTAGGCTTCAAAAGCACTTAATTAATAAATATGCCGAAGCACAAATATATTGATCAGTAGTCCTTTAGTACAAGGCAAGAGTACTTCATTAATTATAAAGTTTCTTTCAACCACACTTACCAAAAAAATTAAATACATATACCTTAATCTATTCTATAGTGTGAGTATCTTCCATATTATCAACTAACACGATAATAATCTTTTCCCAAATCACACTGTTCCGCTGGTCAGTTATCAACAGAAACACATTGTAGAGGCTCCTCTCGAACTTCTAAGCAGTCTAAAATTGCACTCGTGAAACCTATATGGGATCACGACGAAATTCAATAACAACCAAGATATTGCATGTTCCGTTCCAAATGCAACCTAAAGCTGTTTATTTTAGAGAACATTAAACTCACTTGCACAAACTCAGCAAATATACAGAGTAAATGACTGATTGATCATTCATCCCTTCATACACAAGTTATTCTACACCATCATAAAGAACCTATAAAATCTTAACTTAAGGTTCCCAAATAAAGCCAATCCTTAATCTCTAGCACTTGCTACCCACTTAACATTTTTGACCTATACCATTGGCTACAACCAGGAAATTATGAACTCATTTAGAGTAAGCACACGAACAAAATCTCAAAAAACAACCTCAATGAATCACCACCAAAAACACATTTTCCTCACATGGGCACAATGCAAAACAGATCATATAAATCATTATAATAACCACCATTACCAAGTTGGAAATCAAAAGCATCAATCTTGGATACCACTATTCAAGATTCTACATCTCACAGCCAAACACATATTCATCTCACAGCCGAACACAGACGCATTCCTATCTCTACATCAGAGTCGCGGAATTAAGGAGATAAAGGGTCTTAAACTGGTCTTAAATCAATAAAAATCAAATATTTTTTGGATCTTGGCATGAAAAAATAAGTAAAATAAGAGTGAATAACACGCATACCAGCACAAGATTTGATAGTGTGAATCTTGAGAAGCAAAACAAGGACACTTGCCAGATGGGTCAAGTCTCCTGCCAGCCTAAATATATTCATCTTTTCTCACCCTTGTCTCCTTCCTCACTTTTGTGCAAATCAACCAAAGAACTAAAACTTTCTCTAAGCCCACAGATATGTCCAGAATTCCCTTTCTATACAGATATCTATTTCTGGGTTGATCCAAACAACGAACACGGAATGAGAATTGATTGTTAATTTTGCACTCACTGTATTTTATGCTTCCGTCTAATTCCTCGTCATGGCGAAGGAATGAACACTGATGGTTACGGTAAGAAAACGAGGACAAGCTAAAAAAAATAACACGTGTGGGGACTCGGGCAAAACGTGTCTCCCCGATCGTATGGAAGCTTAATTGGGTTTTATTTTCCCCCCAAAAAATTGTGTGTTGGTTTCTGAATTCCAATTTAACAAAAATTTACGTGAAACTGTCTTATGGATCATATTTTGTGAAATAGATCTCTTATTTGGGTCATCTATAAAAAAATATTACTTTTTACGCTAAGAGTATTACTTTTTATTGTGAATATCGATAGGGTTGACCCGTCTCACAGATAAAAATTCGTGAGATCGTCTCACGAGAAACTTACTTTTCGGATTTCAATCAAATACAAAAATATTACATTTTTCTCCAAAATTATATTCTAAAAATAGAGCTGAAACCATCATTAAAAATATATATATTTTTTGAAAAAATGTGCCAAACGGTTATTAAATGTTAATAAATCATCATTGATGAATTGTCTTGAGAGCATGAAATAATATTCCCAAAACAAAATTTAATGAATTAAGTTGGATATACATGTAACATAAATATTTCGTGATACATCTTTGATTAAATACATCGATTTAAATATATATGTATAAATGTTAAATATCTCAAGTCAGCATCGATTATTTGTCTCGATTTAAGTTATTCAAGCACAATTATCAAAATATATTACTCACAAAATCAATCATCCAAAACACACACACAAATATTTAAATATCACAGTCAACCTTGATTAAATACCTTAAATTTTAATCATATTATATACGAAATATAATATGTGTATAGCACATTTGAAATAGTACATCTATAATAATATAAAAATAATAGTAGTTGTAGAAATAATAATAATAATAATATAGAATCATCAATAATAATATCATCATCTTTCTAATTCTTATTATGATTAATATGTTAATTAAAATAATCTCCAAAAACAAATATTTTAGATCTCTAAGTGAAAATGTAGTTTAATTCTTTTATTTAAGTTTATATCTGGTTAAAAATGTTGAAAACTAAATTACCCAATTTTATTTAAAATTATTGGATAATTATCTAGGGACACTACAAATTTGGTTATGTATGTTTGCTTTTCGTGATTTTGGTTTTATATGTTATCGAATTTCAGTTCAGTAGGCTATCTTTAATTTTTTTTTGACAGGTTTAGTATTTTTGTCACTTATATGAAAAAACAGCTAAAATTGTAAAAACTTGATATACACATAATTGAAAATTTTATATACAACAAATACATATCGAATCAAAGTTACGAAGTCTCTCCCAAAGAAAATGAACTGAAAACAGCAGAAATTGTGCAAACATAAATAATAACAAATAGAAAAGGGAAAAAAGTTTATTGTTTTTACACTTTAAAAGAACATGTTTATGAGCTGATTGCGCCTCAAAAAATGTGTACTAACTATTGAATAATCAATCATATGATTGTATACTCGCTCAGGTCTCTCAGTCTCTCAATACAGAACACCAAGAAGCCAGATCATATTGTAATAATTCTGAAGCCCTGTCCGAAAACCTCTCCGTTCTCCCAGATACTTGGAGAGTAGCTTTCGCACCCGAAAAATGGAAGTAGGGAACGTTCTGTGACTGAGAAGTATAGTTTAGCTGATGAAAGCTGGAGGGTTTTCCCTCCCAAAGGGCACTACGTTAATAATGATTGTGTTGATGGCGGAAACCATGACAAACAATACAACAAAACACGAGTATTCTCAAGTTCCTTCATAGAACAAAATGTAGGCGTCGCAGCTAAGAACTTCTTCCAATGAAACTTGACGAACGTGAGTATCACTGGCATAATACCAAATGGTGCTATCTCCTTGGCCTCCTCTCACGTATGCCACATAATGGCCACTCCTCATACTTCCACTGTGCTCGACTGCTCCAAGGAGACGGTAAGTGTGCTTTTCTCCATTGGTGCACCTAGAGATATAATTTGCAAGAGCAAGAGAAGAGACGATAGAAGTTTTATGCAAACAAATGTAACAGTATCAGCCACTTAGGTCATTTCTTTCAAAAAATAATGTCAATTTGACATGTGTGTGAATTGACTTTGGGAATGTATTCTACATACAATACACTTGCTCAATCAATTTCACGATATACCTCTTCGCATGTGTCTATAATAGATAATTTTGTTGACAATCAAGTAGCCATACATGTGATCAAGTGAATTAAACATAGGGAACACAAATGAAAACGTAATTTAATTGAATTCAACACAGAAAGCACAATATGAAAACGAAAGTTTTTTGAAATTTGCATGTTTTATACCATAAGAATTTCTCCTCAGTCCCCACAAGACACAATCAACTTGAACAAATTTCACAAACATTCATGTTGCATGAGAAATTTTTTATCAAAACAAATTGAGGTTCTTTTTTATGTTTCCAGGTTAGTTGAAATAGTACAATGGTGTTAGAACCCGTTTTATAATCTCCTTCATGAACCAATTATCTTTGAGTCTTAAGTCATCTAATAATAGTGTTCATGTCCGAAAGTAAGATATTACTACTTTTCACATCCATAAACTCCAAACCAGTATTGAGAAGAAAAAAAATCAGATAAATGCGTAGCTAGTTTGATAGCAAACTAATTTTTGATGAGCATTGCGCGATTCAAAAGAAATCTCAAACAATATTTTTTGGGACAATCAAGGCGAAAAAATTTAAAAAAAAAACATAAATATCTTACTTTCAATACGAGTCCAGGTACATGGTGCCTTCATCTTCAAATATATATGGTAACATAAATTGCATCAAGTTCACATTCATGGTATTGAGTAAAGCATCAAGTTCACATTTTCATGGTATTGAGTAATGATGACTCGCTTTGTGGGGGTTGAAAACCACACAAAAATAACAAAAAAATGTATGCGTGGTTAGATTCAAACTCTCGCAGTTATCTAGCCTTCTGATGATTGACAATTAAAAGGTTCAACTTTCGTAACCAGACTTTGCCCAATCCCACCAAAATGGTTAAATAACATCAAATATCTCTAATACCATAGTTCACCAAATTATACAAGTTGAAGAAAAATATACCTGGGATTCAGATATGGATTAAGATCAATTGTCTCTCTGAAATTCACATGCCCGTTTAATTTACTCAAGCGACCTCGAGAGTCTTGGCTGAATCTCTTTAGATGGACTGTCAACACAGAAGGAGCCTTGTTGATTAGTACACTCTTAGTTGCGTCCCTCTTTACTTTCAAACTCTTCGAGTCCACCTCCTCTCCCTCACTCACTTCTGATTCACATTTTCCAGGCAATAAATCAGTTTCAGTAAGCCCAACACTATCAGCATCACGTTTACCACAGCACGAATCAAGAATTTGACTATTGAAACTCGAACATTCTGACAGACCATGACACAAATTTGGCATCATGGACACGTGGTTTTCTGATTGAAAAGCTATCAAATTCATCTTGGTTTCCTGATGGTTGCTACGCATGCTATTGCCCATATCATGCGTCTCCTGATTGTGAGGCAACAACCCGCCATTAGAACCATCAAATCCATCATTTTCCAACATCCCGTTGATCTCAACTTCATGGAGATTATTGTCGCAGCACTCCAATGGACCATTTGGATTGATATCATCACAACCATTTGGCACTATTTTGGCTTTAAGCTTTCGCAATTTCCTCCTTGTTCCTTGTTGCAAAACTTTTGCGCAATTATCACATTGCCAAGCATGCTCATCCTTGGAAAGATGCTCGGGCTTTGTAAAAAAGGCCAAACAACTCTCAACCGACACAGGAGCATCAGAATTATCAACCTCACCAGGATCAGAATCACTACTATTTCCCACTACTCCATTCTTAACAGCATCAGTTGCCTCACAAACAGGATACGAGGGCCCAAGCTCCAAGGTAACTTCAGGTTCGTTGAATAAGTCTCCAAAGCCATCAAATTCTTGAGAACCTTGTGCATCACCGACCACTTCTGAAGAGATCTCAATTTCTTCTTCCAATAACTCAAAGCTAGTTGAAACATCTTTGTAAGGAAGCAAAATAACTTCAGATTCCTTAACCTGTGATGGGTTTTCATTGTCCCCGCCAGAAGAGCACACATCAATAGTTGAATCATTAAAACAGACTTGACTGCATAATTCTGAGCTATGACCTATTACAGCATTGAGCTGGACCACTTCCTTGGTCAAAGAATGGTCAGCAGAGAGCTTCTCATCAGATTGAGAAATTTCATTTCGATTCACCACATATTGTGAAGATGCATCTTGTTGGTGGGTTAATATACCTTGTTCAAGAGGATCAAACTGACAGGAACTATCCAAGGGCATTGTCGAAACAGCACATTCACATTCCAAATTACTCCCAACCCTAGAGTCTAAAGTAATGGGTAATGAGACATGATTCTGAAAGACATTTTTATCTGCAGAGCCCTGGTCTGCTGACATTTCATAAGTTTCTGAGGCACCATCATAGTCATTTGACACTGGATTTGGCTCAAGGTAATCCAACCATGTCAAAACATCCAATGAGACTGACTGCTCTCCAACATTATTAATTTTGGGATGGTTTTTTGCTTCTTGACCATCTGAAAGATCTTGATGTGTTAAACCCATATCAAGAGCAGCAGTATTTAAATCAATGGACATTGACAATGCAGAATCACCTGGAAGCTCTGCAGGCTGTAATCTAGGATGCACTTCACTGAAAGAGTCAACAAAAGTTGATTGATCAGAAACACTTTCTGCTGGAAGAATAGGCACATCTCTGTTAACTTTGGAGCGAGTCCTCCCACCTTGCTTTGGAGGCGGTTTGATCTTCTTGCCCCGGGTGACAGGTTGCGCCCGCTTGGGTGAAGGTTGCTTAGTAGGAATTGGCAATGAGAGGTCCAAAAAGGGTTCGTAAATTGTTGAAGAGTGCCCACATTCCAAACAACTGACAGTGCTTGAAAGCTGTCCGCCGAAGATGGCATCTACAAATGTCGGCTTTTCTATAGAAGTTGTCCCATCAGCCAACGAAGATTTGACTTGCTTTCTAGCACTCATCTCTTCAGTACACAAACCATCAAGCAAACATCTTAGTAACTCATGGCTATCATGTTGCTGATATCCCCTAAACTGAGGAGCCTTATTGCATAGACTACCAAATAAAGATTTTGGATTTATCACACCTTTTAAACCAGCTTCAGCCCTCGCTTCCAAGAAAAGCTTTCTCAGAGAAGCGCTAAGTGGACCAACAGACTCATCAAACTTAAAAAGGTAATCCCGCAACTGATTTATTGCTAATAAATTCTGCATTATCGAATTAAAGAAACAGGTATTTCCCAAATTAATTAAACCTCTTGCTGAATAGCCAACTCTTTCATCTGCCATGTTGGATACAGAGTACTCCGATTTCATTGCACTGGTTTCACTCCCACTTCCAAACCAAACATCCTCCACATTTATAGCAGACCCTTCACTTGGTCGAGCTTTCAGCATTTTAGCAACCTCCTGTATGACATTCTTGCGTTCGTCCACATCTTCCTGCTTTCCAAAAGTAACTAATTTACCGCAAGGGAAACACCATAAAAGTTGAAGATTTTCAAAATGTATGGCCAACGGATGATGATTCTGTTTTGCATGCCGAACAGCATGGCTGTGAGGCGTGGTTGGCAATCCAATGCCTCCGCAAGAGAAATGCCCACATCCCAAACAAATCCAAATTGCTTTCGACTCTGATTTTGAATTAATTCCTCCTTTTTTCCCTGGTTTGTTTTTCCCTTTACTTGCTCGTCTATCCAAGGCACTTCCTCTACAATCTTCACATGTGAAATGCCCTGATGGATCGAGTTTGGCAGAAAGTTTGTCCAAATTAATCCCTCTATCAATATGAGAACATACTCCTCTTTCTTTAACAACTGCAACTCCATCATTGTCAGGAGCTTCAGCATTGATACCGCATTGTTCGGGATGTATTTTGGGAGAAGGTGCAGGGACACGCTTGCATTGATCGGGATGTATTTTAGAAGAAGGTGCGGGGACACGCTTCTCTTTATGAACGGTTCTTGGTTTCTTCTTAACCTTCTTCGCCATTATTACCTAACACATATCCAAGAAAACAAAAAATAATAAACACAAACTAAAATAAGCAAACGAAACATACCACATCTAATTTAAAACACCAACAAACCCATATATATATATATATAAAACATTGATGGATATAAACTTGCTAACAAGAAATCATAGTGACTGAAACTAACCGAATTAGAAGGACTTATAGCTCAGCCAAAAATCGCAAACAAGATAGTACATAACAAAGAAAAAAAATCACCAACAAAAATCAATCAAATTAATCGGACATAATAACAGGCTAAAACACTTATGGCAAAAGAATAATCATGAACTGAATCAATCTACTACTGCACAAGAGCCAAACTATCCAAGAAAACCAAACGGCAAAATAAACAAGTAAACAAATAATCAAGATTCCTCTCCCTATCAATCAATCCAATAATTAAGCTCATCATCTAACATTCCCAGATAAAATTTTCAATCACAATCCATAACATTTAATAAAGAAAACAGAGGTAAAGCTGAAAAAAAAACGGCGCAAGAACCAGCCTGAAGTTGTAAAGCAAAATAATTTCTCGATTATCTTCGATGTGAAGTAAGAAAATTTAAGGAAAAATAAAGCCCAGATGTCAGAAATTTAAGATCTACGCCCAAAACAATTATTAGTTATTTTTGTTAAAAAATACTGTTCTATGTATTTTAAAGGGTTTTTGGGTAACCCCTTTTCTCTCGTTCTGACGCTAGAATTGGAGAGAGAGACAGAGAGGCGGTAAGGAAAGTGAGGCTATATGGAAGGTAAAAGCAGCAGTAGAAATTACAAATACTCTTGGGCCCAGTCTGATAAGTGATATTACGGGTGGATTATTTAGTAGTCTTTCGTTTGGTTGCGTTTTCAAAGTTGGCATTGTGGAGACTACATCCACGCATTAAAGCTGGATAACATTTATCAGGCAACATTCATAATGTTAAATGACCGAAATAGCCCTGAATATCTATTAAAAAATTGCAAGTGGGTTTGGTCCACTTCACTGTCCTTATTTGTTCACAAGAATTGACCACCGCACAGTACTTCCGAGATTGAAAGTGGAGAAGCGTAGATCCTGATTTTGAAGACAGATCCGAAAAAATCAGAAGCTTATTCGAAGGTATAATTTAATAAATTACAGTTTTAAAAGTATTTTCGATTATTTATGTTGCATCTTCTGCGTAAATCTTTGACAGAAGATACATTAGAGGATAAATAATCACTGATGCTAAATTTGTGTTTTTGTTTTTCCTGTTTTTGGTAGAAATCTGTATTACAAACAGATTATTGCTTTGTTGTCATTTGTTTTGTTTGTTCTTGTAATGTACCATTTTTTTATTTTTCTTTGTCGGCTTTAATCCTGAGAATTTATGCTCATTTGACACTGTCGTAGACATTCGATCTCAATTTCGGTTTGGCTACTGTACAACAAAATACTTAAATTTTAAATTGTAGAATTTTTTTTTTTTACTACAACTTAACCTGATATACAAGAGTTTGAACTTTGTTCTTGAGAGCTTATGTATTTTTTTTTTGTCACGTGCTCTAACTTTTGTTACACTTTTTAAGAAGTGTGCAAAATGGACCGTAGACATCCTAACATTAGAATTTTCCTGATCCTACACCAAATGATGATCCGTACAATTTTCACGGTATGTCTTTTAATACGACATCGCACGAGATGTATCGCCGAACGACGGCTGCAAGCACGTAGAACGTCAGCTTCGTACAGCATGACGCAAAGAATGACTGCACAAATGATCCATTTGAGAAGAATTATTGAAACCGAAGATGTTCAATGTGTCGTGAATTTGCGGATGAATAGAAATTCATTTGCACAACTATGTTACTTGCTAACCCACGTTGGCGGGCTGAACCATTCTCGATATGTCAGAACCGAAGAAAAAGTGGCAATGTTTTTGTCCATTTTGGCGCATCATAAAAAAAAACCGAGTCATTGGTCATGATTATCTACGAAGTGGTCAAACAATCAGCACCCATTTCCATGAAGTGTTGGGGTCAGTATTAAAGTTACACACTATACTGCTTGTGAAGCCTTCCCCAGTCGATGAAACCTGCACGAACGAGACGTGGAAATGGTTCAAGGTAATATGAACAATTACTGAATACGACTTATTAAAAATTCGATTTAAAATGTTGTATGTAGAATGTATTATAGTAGTCATCCTAATACCTGTTAATCCTGTTTATGTACTTTCTGTTTCAGGGTTGTCTCGGTGCATTGGATGGTACGTATGTAAACGTGCACGTGCCTATAACAGAGAAGGGAAAGTACAGAACCAGAAAAGGAACCATTGCCATGAATGTTTTGGGAGTGTGCGACCGAGATATGAATTTTATTTATGCGCTCTGTGGGTGGGAAGGATCGGCAGCGGATGGCCGAGTTCTTCGTGATGCATTGTAACGTGATGACGGACTGAAATTCGAAAGAGGTTAGTATTTTGGTTGATATTATCATCACATTTCAGCATATATAAATATATATTTTCATGCAATCTTTTTTCATTATTCTTTCAAATGTAAATGTAGTAACAAAATCTATGGCTTCAATGTCAGGTTGTTACTATTTGTGCGACAACGGATATGCAAACGTCCAGGGATTCCTGACTCCATATAGAAGAGTACCGTACCATAGGGATGCTTGGGGAAATCGCACAACTGCGCCACAGAATTACAAAGAGCTGTTCAATTGGAGACACAGCAAGGCTAGGAATGTGATCGAAAGAGCTTTTGGCTTGCTTAAGAAAAGATGGGCTATTCTTCGAAGTCCTTCTTTCTACCCACTTAAAACTCAGAACAGAATCATAATGGCTTGCATTCTGTTACACAACTTTGTCCGAGCTCAAATGCCGGATAATCTTCTTGATGAGATTGAAGAGGAGACATTAAGCCCAATGCCACAGAATGAGAATTACTTTATAGATGATTTTAATTCGTCCGATGCATGGGATATGTGGAGAGATAACTTTGCAATGTCGATGTACCAAAACTAAGACAAGTGTTGTATGTTACTGTATCTGGATTGCAAACTTGATTTTCTATGCTACTTACGTACTACTGTTGTTTGTAAAAACACTTGTTTTGTGAAATATGTATTCGATTATTTGTTGTATTTCAAATTATGTTGTAACATGTGTTTATCCCTTTTGCAACATAATGTACCATCTCCCATTCTAACTTCTCACCTTAATGTGTGACAGGTGTATGTGGTCTAAAAATTCAAGGCAATGGATAGCACAAGTGTGACGTCGAAAGGTAAAAAAACAGATAAGTTGCGACGTAGTTGGACAGCACCCGAGGAAGAGGTTCTAATTGTGGCATTGAAAGAAATAATAAGTAAAGGATATAAAACGGAGAACGGATTCCGTAATGGGTATTTACCTTTACTGGAATCTGCAATGAGGAATGCATTCAAAGATTCAGATTTACGTGGGCATCCACACATAACTTCGAAGATACACGTGTGGAAGAAACATTATGGATGTTTGACATCAATGCTAGCAAAAAGTGGGATTGGTTGGAATGACACAGAAAACATGATTGACGCTACTAATGAAGCATGGGAAGCGATACTGAAGGTCATAAATTTGATTTATAATTTTTATTTTCATATTTGAAATAAATACAATAATACATTGAATATATTTCAGGTCGACAATAGTGTTCGAGCATTGCGTTACAAGCGGTGGCCACACTACAAAGATTGGTGTGAAATCTTCGGTTATGATAGGGCAACAGGTGATCGAGTGGAGACTTTTTCAGCTGTAGTTCATGATGTCTTAAATATGACTGCGCATGAACCCATTGACATTGAATTTGGCATGGACGACTTTTACCGGCCATTGGAAGGAGATGGTGAATCAGTGTCCGTAGCTCAGACTCTCCCTTCAAATCCAAGTGGAGTTTCAAAGGTGAGGTCGAAGAAACGCAAGCAAATAGACGACGTCGACAATCAAATTGTTGTTGCAATCAATAATTTAGCAGATATCACGAAGGAAACAATGTCAAACCTCATCAAAGAGATGTCGGCTGACTCGAAAATTGAAAATGCTATGGATAATGTGTTGGCCACATTCGGAACCATTCCGGAATTAAATTCAGACGAGAAAGTGCGTGTGGCGGAGCTACTGGTGGATAACCCCAACAAACTAGCGTTGTTCCTGCGGCTCGATCGGGAAGGAAAGATCAGCTTAATCAAATGCCTACTGAATCCATAACCGGACATGGTACAAGGTACTATATATTTGAAAATTACTATGGTTGCGACTTGTTTGTGATGGATCGAAGTCTTTTGTTTGTGGATCTTGTCACTTTTGTGCCGATGTTGTGTAGGGTACTCTATTTTGGCCCATTATTATAGATGTGACTATTTTGTGATGGGTGAAATTATTTTGTTTGTGGATCCTGCCACTTTTGTTCCGATGATGTATAATGTACTATATTTTGCCACATTATTATGATATCAGTGTTTACAATTGAGATATTGGACAGTTGTAGGATTTGAGGATATAATTTGTGTGGATTATGCCACTGTGATTCCCAATCTGGTTGAAAATGTACTTGAATACGTGAACTTCAATACAAAAGATTTTCATGAACTTGAATACGAAAGAGTGGAGCACAATGAATTTGAAAACGATGGACAACATTTTCATGTACTTCGAACTTAAATTCGGTTGACTCGTGTTCAATGTATTTGACAACGACGGACAAGAACAAGTTTCACTTTCTGCAGTTTGGGTGTTGTGACGGTTCACATACATGTACTAACCAACTTACGCCATTTTTTTTTACAAACAAACACAACCACAACCATTATGTAATAACATAATAACAACAGTTAATATTTCTTATAACATTATATTACAGCAGAGTGGTGTCACATTAACTGAACAATGTCATATCTAAAAACGAAAGAGCATGGGCCAAATCAATATACTGGTTGCTTGGAGTTGGAGTACTCAATACAGAAAACATAATTTAGTCGTTACTTAAACACCCACAATTACCATATAATACTTGTACAGATGTTGGTGCAACATACAAAAGGGTACCAAAAGGGTAGAATACTTCTACAGACTTTGGACCAACATCTTGCAAAAGAGACACCACTTACGACCGCCCATGTCAAACTAAGTTACGATGCATACTCAAGATAGGCCACTACTGAATAGCAAAAGGGTAGAGTACTTATGATCTACTTGTACGAAGTTTCATGGGGAGTGCGCTGACTCATCCGAGCTACTAATTACCACGTAGCCATCTGTTCCATGCAGGCGTGAAGTTTTCTTCGAAGGGCGACCACTGGAATGCTTGTTGGAACGTTTGTTGCATGATTTGAAAGCTAGCATGTTAGTTTTGTAGTACTCATCCACTACCTTCTTGCAGGGATGGTTGCTGGTAGTGTTTTTTTTTTTGGGGAAGCCGGAACTTTGATTGAAACATGTTCCACTTCCTTGCGCACAACAGTATCTGCTCCTTCTCCAGTCAGTTCTTCATCATCCGATATGATAATCACATCGACTTTGTACTTGCTGGTTACACTTACTTCAGAACATGATTTGTATGTGACAGACATATTGGGAATGTTCTGCAGAAAAAGAGAAAGATGATAAATGAAACCGAGCTTGTAGACGATTTGTGAAAGATGAATCCTGCCTACTTTAAGTAACACAATCACATTAAACATAGCTTACCAACCAAAAGAGTAAATGATTGTCATTCAAAAGAGATAGAGGATCCTTTTGATTTGATATATCACCATATGGCAACAGTGCTCTAAGCAATTAATAGTTGCAGGTAGATTTCATGCACGATTTTTAACATAACATATATACTCAACTACTAAAAAATATTGGATATACAAGCAACAAAATTAATGACAACTTTCAAGACAATATCGGTAATTCATAAGAACTTTTTCTAAACATAATACATAAAAGCAATATAATCTGTTTTTCTGCCAGTTACGTAAACCGTTATGAGTGATTTTGTGAAATATAGCCAACATTGATTCTAATCCTGATTCGAAAAAAATCATATAAAGGCTTACCTAATATAAGAATGTTTCACCATCTCCCAATGTTTAGACTCTTCACCAAATCACCACAGACGAGGAAAAGCTGTAGCATAGTAGATATAAAGCTTCAGCCTTTACACTATTTTCAAGGAAGGCACAAAGCTGTGAAAGGGAACAACAATAAATTCATATTTGCAATAAAATTACTTACCCGTTCACATGCTTCTGTTGTATGCATGAGTGGCATAAATTAGGTGCTAAGATCATCAAAATAGAACTCAAGAAAAAGTAGGAGTCAGAAATTTAACACAACACATATGTATCATATGTCAAAGGCAATGGAATTACATGTCTTACAGTTCAACAAATCAATTTGAAGACAGCGAAATAATATACACAAATATGCAATAAATCATAATTTGAAGAGAAGGACTACAATGAGGAGGAAAAGAACGTAGATCAACGCGCATATGAACCCAAAACAGCAACAAACATGATCACGTGAATAAGGTGTGCTCTTCATGCTATGCTTCGGTAACTCATTTCTTGTAGGTGAGATGCCACGGTCCATTTCAGAATATTGACTCCTGGCATGTGGAATAGCTTCTTTCCAAGGACGAGCATGTGGCCCGGAGGATGAGTTCGTTGACTCCCTCTTACAAAAGGTTTGGGTACTAGTATGACATGAATGATCTTCAAAATTAGTTGAGTTACGTTCAGATTTATTCGACTGTGCGTCGGTGGGTGTTACATTCATTCCATGGTACTCAAGATACCAAGAGAAACTGTTCCGATGTTTGATTCCTGCGGGGCAAATATAGTAATAGTGACCAGGACGGGTAGAGTAATCCCCAGCTTTCCTTAATATCATTACCCCGTTTCCACAAACGCACTGTGATGGTGTCTTGACTTCCATGATACGTATAATTCGGTACCTAAAATTTTAAACATTCGTATACACATTACGAAATTATACTTAAAATTGGATGATTTATTCACTGTTACCTATAGTTACATATTTGGTGTAATTTATGTTTCAAGAATAGATTTGATACGTCATCATAATGAAACATGACTGAGACAAGAAATTTACAGGAAACCAAAATAAAAAAAATTAAATCGACGTAAAGAGAAAAAACAAAAAAAAAAAAACCCGTTCAAACAGCCAAACGTTTGCACTTTTGTTTCATTGAAACTGAGAAATAAAGGATTACTCGAATAAGATTTTCGGAAATTACTCACAAGAAATTCTTCTCACAGGTAGATCTTGATTTCTTCCACTGCTTCGAATCAGGGTTGTAGCTACAATTTCTGAGCTCACCTGAGAAACAAAAATTATCAGAAAACCATGTTCGTGCTTTAGGCTGGATTTTCGGTTCTTAGTAAGACGGATCTCACCTCGAATGTCGATCTTCACGGACGAAAAAATTGGGAAGGGTTTCCAATTCGCGTTTCATTATTTTCGAAACATTAGGTAACTTTGGGGATAAGTAAACAGACATGGGAAATATTTTAAAATAAAATATTGAAGGGTATTTTGGTCATTACAAATTTTGTCATGACTTTATCAATCTTTTTGAACTCACACCACACATGATATTATATTTCTCTCAAATTAAATATCTTATCCTATCAAACATTTATCTATCAAATTATCAATAATTCAATTATTACATCCTACACACCAAGCGAACTCTTAGATTATTTTTGGATCAGATTATACGACGATATTAATAAATATTTTTATACATCGTCGACGCCTGAAATTCATTGCATAACGGTGAAACATTTGGAATATAATATAAATGTCATTATTTTAAACGCGAAAAGCAGATGAGACTAAGCGAAAATCAATTTCAAATATGCATCAACTATGATCGTATCTGGATTCACTCGAGAAACGAGCTAATGAAAAAGTGGCCCTAATTCCATTACATAATGGTGAAATATTTGGAGTATAATATATCTGTCATTATTTTAAATGCGAAAGGCAGATCAAACTAAACGAGAATCAATTTCAAGTGTATATCGACTATGATCATATATGTATTTACTCGGGAAACGAGCCAATGAAAAAACCATTATATCATTAGATCAGTCAGGCAAGACCGAGGTGTCTGAGTTAACAAAAAAAATGAATATTAATTACTATTTAATATAAAAAGTTTATGATTGTGAAGGTATCAAAAGAGTGTTTGCGAACTCTAAAAAAATATTATAAATGTTTGTCTTATTAAATTTGTGAAGAAAAGATTGATAACCATTTTTCTCTGTTTATTTTCAATAAACTAGTGTATGCAAATATTCAATATGTTTTGGACTGATACTCGTCATTCCCAAAATATTTAAAATATGATGACATATATTATTCTTATTAAATCTTGAAATTGTTGATAAATTCTCATAAGAAAGTATCTATCAATTATCGTATTTTCAAATTTTAAACATACGTACGGACAAGAATAAGTGTGTTCAAGATTTGAAAACATGAAAAGTTAATATTCTGTTTTTTATGGAAGTCTTTAACAATTTGGGATTTCACAAAAATTGGTTTTTATGTACATTATAATTTTTTTTAAAATTTATAATTTATTTTGTTTATTCTAATCATTTGATCAGTCCATTTACAATATAATATGTTTTAATTGCATTTACAAATAATTCTTACTGGATAAAAATTTTAAGATGCTCATCATAGAAGATAGACAGAGCATTGATTTTTTTTAAAAAAAAGAACTTATTCATGTTTACAACTAAATAACATGATACTGAATGCGAAAAATGGATCGAATTATTATGTTTGCCATCGAATTGAAGGATGTCTTAAACATCTCATTGAACATTTTCTAATTGTTTGGGAGTCTTCTAAACACACTAAACATTATTATAAGTAGTATTGTATAACTTTTGGTGTGTGTGCTTAGAGATATCAAACGTCAGTGTTTACAGAAATCCATACCATGATCGAGAAATATTGAATTAATTGTGACTTATCATGATGTCATATTTTGTATTTCAAAAGAATAATAAACTTATCAATATATAATTTTATCATAACAGAATTTTGCACATCTAAATCTGTACAAATCTATGGCCGCTAGATATGATAAAGTTTGTGCATAATTATATCCTTTAATTATCATCGTATGAGTCACTTGATAGGATAAAATATGATATTTTGACAGTCTTTTCAACATTCTTGCACTTGGCTCATATACATCTTGTCACCAAATGAGTAAACAAAATACACAAATCATATTGATAGGTCCCCTAAAGACTAGTACTATCTCTATATATCACGATGTATCATGCTTCTCGAACCGAAACAACTTAATGAATAAATTTTATGTTCATTCAGGTTTAACTTTAATGACATTTTTCAAATGTGTACACAAATAACAAATATGAGAAAAACATCATAACAAAGTTTTATTATAACTGAATTTGTTCTTATAACAAAATTACATAGATGAACCAAGTCTGATACTTTCTACATGATCCTTAAATTTATGTGGTGGCATGCCTTTAGTCAAAGGATCAACAATCATCAATTCAGTGCTAATGTGTTCGATAGCCACCGTCTTATCTTTAACATGCTCTCTTATGGATAAATATTTAATGTTAATGTACTTGCTTTGACTTTCACATTTTTTTATTATTAGCCATAAAAACAACATTTGAATTTTCACAAAATATAATCAATGACTTACAAATATAATCCACGATTCTAAATCCCGAAATGAAACTTGTAACGCTCCGAAAATTTGAAGGTCCACACGAAACACATGCATGCAATTATTAAATTCCTTGTGTATTTCAATTAATTATTTTAATTACATAAATTAATTATGTTGTGCATATTTACATGTTTAAAATATACTTTTTTGCATGGTTGCATTAAAATATATTTTTAAAGGTTATTCGAGTTGCGATCGAGAAACGGGGACCGATGGCTGAAAAATATAAAATGTTTTTATTAAACAATTGTTTTTAATTATTTAAATTAAGGGTGATGTTTTTTTATTAATTTTGAAAATAAGGGGTTTTGAGGTGATTTTATACGCCGGGACGTAAATTTTATCGATGTTGGATTTTCAACAAAAATATGAACGTTTTGGCAACTCGGCTAATAAATTCACGAACTGTATTAAGCAAAATTATTTTAATATTTTTAATTAAGCACTAATGGGTTATTGGGCCTAATTAACTTTGTTAATGGGCCAAGGCTTTGATTAGTGATTTACTTAACTATTTAAAGTGCTAATCTACCCCATAACCCATTGAAAACTCTCGCCCCACACCCCTTTGCAATACAAATTCTTTCTCACCAAAAGACACGGCACACACCAGCAGTATCAAGGGAAAAGCTTCGATTAAATTTCAAGGGAAAAACCAAGCCAAGGTTTTAGTCGACGTTCTTCACAATCGTGAACGTTTATTCGTGCGTTAAACACGCAAAGGCACGCCACATTCTTTCAAACATCTATCACACCATATTATTTTATTTAATTGAATTTTGCATGAAAAAAAAGTGCATCATGAAACAATTTCGTTTTTATAGTACATGTGAATTTTTGAGGCATGAAATTGTTGCAAAATTATGATAAACATGTTGTTAAGGGGCTGCCATGATTAGGTAAGGTTTATGGGTTGTTTTTATATGGTTTGTAAGAGTCCTAGACCACCAAATACGCTGCAAAAAGAGAGAGAACACAAGCTGGGAACAAATTTCACTCATGGTGTTTGTACGCTCGGTTGTTGGGGCTTGGTTGCTTGGCTGGATTTTGGCTGGGGCCAGGCCTGGGCTAGGGTCATGTGTGGGTCAAGGAAAGAGTCCTAGCCACGCTAGGACTCGAGTCAAGAGGCTGGGGAGGAGTCCTAGCAAGCTAGGACTCCACCCGAGAACTAGAAGTAAAGTAGCGCAAGTACAGCTGTAGCACAGGGAAGGAGTGGCTCGGCCTAGGGGCTTTGGGCTGGGACATGCTAGGTCCTTAGAGTCCTAAGAGGGTGCACAAGGGTCTGGGCAGGGGCTGGTGCGGCTTGGGTGGCTGCTGGCTCGAGCAAAATGTGATGTAGTGCATGGCAGCAAGGGGCGCGCGAGGTTGCTGTCCCGTTCAGGTATGTTTCTGCTCGCGCCCAGAGCTTGGGCTGGTCTGGGCAGGGTCTGGAAGTGGTCCAGGTAAGGTTAGGGTTGTAAAAAGGCCCGAAAATTCTTACTTTGAAAATTTGCGGAAAATTAAAAATTTTTCTTTTAAAATAAATGGAGTGCCTCATCCATAAAATCAATTGATGAATCAAGTTCAATGTTTAAAAAAAATATAGCAACGGAAGAAAATAAAGTTTGCCAAAAATAACAATTCAAAGAATGTCCAACAACTGATAAAAATGTTTGAGCATAAAATGACATGTGCTGAAACTGAGGTCCTTGGGTGCCACTACTGCCGACCTAAGCTGGCTCACTAGTCCCCGCCCTCGGCCCTGGCCTCATCAGTACCTACAACAATCAAGTCTAGTGAGCCTAAAGACTCAGCATGCAAATATCGTAGGTAACGAGAAAATGTAATTTGCATGGATAAAATATCATGTCATGAGGCATACTTAAAATAACTTGTACTGAGCAATTATAATACGTGCATAACTGAACTGAAAGTCATAGTAAATAGAATGTTTGCTCCTTGGAGCCCTGTACTGAAATAACTGATAAAAATTTGCTGTTGAGATTGTGGTCTACGCCTGTGGCCCCTGCACTGAACTGAACTGATCGGTAACTGGCTACCGGGGAGTATCAAACTGAACTGAGCTGACCGGTCACTGGCGACCAGGTGGTACCAAACTGAACTGATCGGTCACTGGCGACCGTATAAAATAATGCTCCCATAATAGTGAATTGACCACAAGCAATATCGCATAAATCTCAAAAATAAGTATTTTCTATTTTCATGCACGTAATATAATTAAATGGCATAACTGAAAAATCCTGTAATTTTACCAACTGGATTGGATCGTTCCCAGGCTCGCTGCAACCTAAATATGTCATGAAAAAATATGCAATAGCTTAAACTTGGCCAACTATGCGCTTTAAGTTCAAAATGCGACTATGACGCCTAATGACTTCGTATTTAATCATGACTCCGAACCAACCCGAACCGACACTGAACCGACGTATAGTCATGATTAAAATACGCTGAAAATTATGAACTAATGCTCCTAAAATGATGAGGGTCGAAACCTCGGTGAAATGGAGGCCAAAACAAGAAACTCTCTTTCGAGAGTCAATTTGGCACATCGCACCGTAAATTCTCGTACGACCTCAAAAATGATCCGAATCACGAACGATAAAAAACATGACCTTCCTAACTCAATGGGGCACTGTCCAGTCCAAGGTCATAGGCTAAAAGCCGACCGAGAACTCGAACGAGCCTCCGAACCGACACATCAACTTGCTGTAAATTTCCAGCAGCTGTACCATCGCGTATCTTGTGTTGTTTTCGAGACTACCGGCCATTGGGGCGTGAACCACCGACCAGAGACTCTTACCAACATCCCAAGGAATGATTTGAACCATGGCTAAGGGCCCTAGGCCAGCCACAATCCTCACCATTCCAGCAACCAACCAAAAGCTCTTACCGAGGGCCCTCATGCGTGCGTGTGTGGTGTTGTGCTTCGCTTGCTGTCTCGACTCGTTCCAGTGGCCATTGATTGACCATGGCACGATCTAGACATCTAGGGGCATGGTATGAACCTTGGCTAAGGGCCATAGGCCAACCAAGATCCATACCAACCCAACCAAAGCCGAACTCATATGCTGTCAAAACCGAAGGGGGCCGAGAGGGGAGGGGGCTGTTCTTGTTTTTAAATTGAAAACCGATGAGCCATGGACCAAGCCACCAAAAGGGCGACTTAGTATCGTCTTAGACATGCTAGGGGAGTGATCCAACCATGGCTATAGGCCACTAGGGCAGCCATGATCAGATCCTTATCCTTGGACAACAAAACTGAATTTTTGAAGCTCAATATGACACTCATGGGGGATGTGCTGTCATTGACGAATTATATTGTGTATGGGGCTGGAACCAACGTTCTATCATGACCCTAACATGTCCTAGTACATGTTCATATGCAGCTTCGAGCCCCTGGAACGAGCCATCCCTGAAATCGAAACAAAACATACCAATCGTGAAGCATGGTAGAACCGAAAATCTGTGCAGAATTATTCCTTGTTCTAGTTGCTTAAAATTTCGGTTTTTGCTCATTAAAACATGATCATGTACTGAAAAATAATTGATAATAGGACTTGATTGAGGTTTGAAAGAATCTAGACATGCCTGGTTTCGTTTCGAAAGAAAACGAACGAAACGACGACGACGCGGCACGGAGGAGACGGAGTTGCTTCTCTTGTTTTCTTCTACTCGATTTTCTCTCTAATTTGCCTCTTGAATTCTCACGGTTTTCAGCTTAAGGAGTTCACTCAGATTTCGAAAAAGGAGAGGGGGAAAGATGGTTAGGGGAGTGAGGGAAGTGGGTGCAAGATATAAGGCCAAATCATGACCAAGTCCACTCTCATTTAAATTTTGAATTGTTGTTGCTAATCAAATAAATCTTGGAGGGATCTAGAATGGTGATGGCCGAATTCTTGAGCTTTTTAGACTAGGATAATGTTCAATATTTACTTAATTAAGGTGGACCAAGAATTAAAAAGATCCTTATGCTAACTCAACCAAGAATGGGTCAAAAAGGGGTGATGAGTTGGCAAGGGGTGGTCTAGATGCTAAGGCCGAAAAATTCCCAAATAAATGAAGGGTGAAAATGTTAATTATCTAGTAAATTAATAACCCTTAAAAGCCTCACTAATCTTTTAATTAATTTAGTGAATTAATCCCTTAATTAAGTAACATAAATGAGCTTATTTCTTAATCACCTCAAGTAACTTAAATTAAATCCTCAAACCTCCTTATTAACTTAAATTAACTTACTTGCTAGCTAAAATAAAGTCTGGAAATATTTATCGAATCTTAAATTCTATCTCAAAGCTCCAACTCCAGTCTGACCTCACTGAAATAACTGAAAAATCAAACTACTGCATGAAATAATAAAATAATTAACTTCAAAGAAAAGCATTAAAATAATCATGCAATGAAGTCAATTTAATTTAAAATACTAGAATTATGCATGGCTTATACGTAGACTGATTTACGGGTTCTACAAGGGTCATGCGGGGTCAAGTGGTTAAGGGCTGGAAGGGTCCTAGTTGGCTAGGAGTCTTGGTGAAGGGAAGGAGACTCACACACACACAACACATGCAATCGGGTCTCAGTTCCAGGTGAGTTTGAGCGAGCCAGGGCTAGGTTCAGGGGCTTGAGATTGGGCTTGGTCAGGAGGGTTTCTATAGGGGTTGGCTCGGGTTTGGCTCGAGGTGGCTCGTGCATGACTCGAGTAAATTAGGAGATGGCTCGGTGTGTTCGATAAGGGGTCAAAAATGAAAATAATAAGACTAAAATTGAATCCATGGGTCCACGGGTGTGGCTCATGACTTACAAAGGTAGAATAAATAATAAAAATGCTATGTTTAAAATTTGGGATCAAAATAATGAGTTTTGGATTTATCCGAGATTTTATCGTCGCACGTAACGATAGTTAAAGAATTAATTGAAAAGCATAATTTTAAACTTTATAAAATTGTGGAAAATTATATTTAAGCTTAAATAATTATGAAAATTCTAAGTTTTAAATTTGAGAATTTTATATTAAGATTTGGTTTAATTCGGGTTTAAAACGCAATAATATGTTATATTTAAAGAATAAATTAAAAGTCATCGATTTTAAGCCAAATAAAAATATGTGAAAATTCATGTAAGCTTAAATAACTATTTGGGACATATTAGAGTCAATGAAAGGAAGAAAAAGTCAAAATGTGGAATTTTACGTCTAGGGGTAAAAGGGTCATTTTACACCTAGAAATTAGTAAACGTCATGGCAGTGTCCTGAATGTTGCTTTACATGCTAATATGATTATTTTAAATGTTTATGAATTTTTATGATGTTAAAGTGTTGATTTTAAAAGTTTATGATTTAATATGTCAAAATGTTTATTTAAAATATTTATGATTTAATATATCAAAATGTTATTTTGAACGTTTATGATGTTAAAATGTTTATTTAAAAGATTTATGGATTTTTATATATTAAAAGGTTTCTTTTAAAATTTTATGGATTTCCATGAGGAAACGATAACGTTAAAAGATATGTTGCATGCTTGTATTTAAAATGAAAAAGATATTAAATGTATTATTTTTATAAAGTTATGAAAATGTAAAATGTTGAAGGAAGTGAAGTAATTGTGACTATTGAGGATATGAGGATAAGAATGAGGATATCGTGAGGGAAAAAGCCCTAGAGGGAGCTCATTTATGATAGAAGGCCCCAGAGGGAGCCCGATGATCGTATTTTCATTCGATGAGGATAGGCCAAGGCTCAGTTGACGAGAGATCGTCGCTGTTGTCCCCGCCGCCCAGTACTGTGGTTTTATGTAGATGGATCCATCGACTTTTGAGGATGAGGAAAGTCACAATTTATGATCTGAATTCAATAAAAAAGAAATGTTTATGATCATGATGAAAGGATACATGTTATGAATGAGGGAAAGGAAAATGTCGAGGTTTAAAGTATGCATGTTCATATGAATATGTTGAGGGTGATATGAAAATGTTTACGAAAAGGTTTATGAAAAAGTTTACGAAAATGTTTATGAAAAGCTTATGAAAATATTTATGTTTAAAGTTGATGCATCATTATGAAAATGTTTTTATTTAAAATTTATGCATCATAAAAATGTTTACGAAAATGTTATTGTTTAAAGTTTATGCATCTTCATGAAAACGATATTTTAAGTACAAATATTTTCACGGTTGCATGTTATCTGTATATGTATTACTTGTTATCAAGATTATGGTGTGTTGAGTCTTTAGAATCACTAGGTGTGATTGATGCAGGTGATATTGATTATGTATATTATAATGGAGGTCTTGATGGTTGACTTTGCTGGACTGAAGGTGCATATAACCCGAGGACCGACGCTAGTTTTTCGCACTAGTTATGATTTATGATTTTAAGTAATGTTAAAGATATTTTTACGACTATTTATTTATGTTATGAGTTGTTTTTGAGAGGTTATAGTATGGACTATACTTTTCAAATAATGTTTTTGGGTTTGGTAAAATGTTAGACGATTTTACGATTTAAACTATTTTCCTTTGGATTCTTAAATGTCAGTTGGCTGTTTTATTTTTAAAATGGTGTCAAGGTATTTTAAAGTATATATATGTATATTTTGAATTATGGAGATTGAAGTTTTTTTTTTAAAAAAATTCTAGCACATTTTTAGTAAACGAATAGCAGACGTTACAAAACTCTTCATCCAAACACCATGTGAGGTAGCTTAAAACAATATACGAACACGGCCTTCATAGTGGATGTAGAAGTCAAAGTTTGCTTTGTGTTTCTCCAAGATAAAACTCCACTAGCTAGCAAGAAAATATATCCAAAAGTGGATTTTCTTGCATCAATGCAGCCATCGTAGTCTGACGCAGAGTAGCCAATCACTCCAAATTCTCAGCTCGTCTGAACATAAGCGTGCAGTCTTTGTTTCCTTGAAGGTACCTCATAACTTTCTTTGCAGCTTTCTAGTGGTTCATACCCGGATTATTGTGATATCTCTCCAACATTCCAACTATATATGATATTTCGGTCTAGTGAAAACTTGATATGCATCAAGCTTCCAACGGCAAAATAAAAGAAATGTTTTTTCATTTGTTCTTTTTCAAAGTCATTTGTCTGGCATCGATCCAAATTGAATTTGTCAACCTTCACAACGGGAGCCGCACTTGGTGAACAATCATTCATCAGAAATCTATCTAAAAATTTGTTGATACATATCTTTTGTGACAATCCTAAGATCCCTCGGGATCTATCTTTATGTACCTTGATGTCAATGACATAAGATACATCACTCATATCTTTTATATCAAAGTTTAAATAGAAAGTGTTTCACCTCATATAGAAATCCATTATCATTATTTGTAAGAAATATATCATCCACATATAGGATAAGGAAACAAATTTCACTTTCACTGACTTTCTGGTATATTCATTGATCCATGATGTTCTCTACGAAAAAAAATGAACATATGACATCATGAAGTTTTATATACCAGTGATGAGAGGCTTGTTTCAATCCATATATGAATTTCTTAAGCTCGCATACCAAGTGGTAATTATCACTAGAGGAAAATTCTTCTGTTTGTTTATCTATATCGCTTCCTCTATATAACCATTGAGAAACTCTGTTTTCACATTCATTTATTGCAACTCGATGTCAAAATGTACAACTAGTGACATAATTATTCGAAGAGAATCTTTCTTAGAGAAATGACAAAATGTCTCCTTATAATCGATTCTTTCCTTTTGAGTGAATCTCATAGCAACGAGTCTTGCTTCATGTATTTCAATGTTACCCAATGAATCTCTCTTTGTTTTGAAGACCCATTTGCGTCCAACGATCTTTGCACCATCAGACAACTTAACAAGACCCCAGAATCGATTTGATCCCATTGAATTCATTTATTCTTTCATGGAATCATACCATAATTTCGATTCACTGTAATTCATGGCTTGTGCAAACATATTAGGGTCATTTTCGGCTCATATGTTAATGTCGTATTCTATCTGCGATACACAATATAGTCACTAAGTATTGCTTATTTTCTCATTCTAATATATTTTCTTAAGTTGTCATCTTGGGGAGATTCTTGATCAATTATTTGATCAACAATTGTTTCTTTTTCTCATTAACAATTCGATAAACTAGATTTTCATAAGCATCTTGTGGATGTTAAACAATTGGTTGCCTATCACTCGTTGGGGCTTGAGGGATACGAAAGGCAACCAATAGATCATTTGAATAAGATGATTAATCATTAATGGGATATTCTTCAAGAATTTCTTCTTGTAGATTACCACTCCCACTAATCAAGTCATTTTCCAAAATTTTTTGCATTTTTCTTGTAACGTCCCGAGAATTTGAAGGGTCACGTAAACCACATGCATGCAAGTTATTAAATTTCTTTGGTCTTTTATTAAATTGTTTTAAAGCATTAAATGCTTATTTATTTCATTAAATGATGTTTAATTATTTTTATGCATGTTATGCATAAATTATGCATGATAGAATTTATTTCATGAAATTTTAAAAGTTCATGCACTATGATTTTTAAGTTTCATTTCGCGCTCGAACGAAGAACGGAGACCGGAGAATTTTCAAGAAAATTATTTTAATTACACGATTAAATTTTATTAATTAATATAAGATGTTTTAAAGGTATTTTTCAAGAATTTGGATTTATTGGGTATTTTTACCCGCATGATTTTATTTTTAACGGTACACAAATTTTATCGAATCAGGGGATTTTTTGAGGGTTCGGCTAATATTTTCAAAAACTTTCCAACACGAAATATTTTTCGGGAGTGTGTTTGGATTTAATGGACCTAATTTTAAGCTTATTGGGCTTAAACTATTTTAGTTTTAAATAAAAACTAATTAACCTAATTGTTAATGATACATTAATAACTAAATAACCCTACACCTTTTATTTTACAATCCACCAACCGGCACATCTCCTTTTCAGCCAACTATCATTGTTTTTTTCCCTTCATTAAAGAGCTATGGGTGCCTCGGTTTTCCTCATGTCCTTGCAAAGAAAATTTCATCCGAGTTCCCTCACATCGTTTTGCTCTCCAAACATCTTAAGGCACGCTCTACTCCATTATTCTTGCATCACACATGTTATATATTGTTGTCAAGTGTGCATATTGTGTAGGAAACTCTCGATCCATCATGGAGTAGGAAAGGATTTTCGGTTTTGTTTTTTTAGCATGCATTCTTTGATTTTTGAATTCACGTTTTCTGTTTCTGTGTGCAAGGGGCTGCTGTATTGTGATGGTAAGGGGATGTTTAGATCGTGGTTGGTAAGGTTTAAGTGCTGGAGTTCGCAGCTGGTTGGGTTTTGTTGGAATAGGCGAGCGTCGATCGAGTGTGTGGCTTGTGGAGGGTTCGATCCATTGTTCCTGCTACACCAGCTGAGCGAGGGCCTCCTCCAGCCCTGTACCAGACCCTGGTGGGTCTGAGTCATGGTCTGGAATGGCTCGAACCATGCTGGAAACAACAGAACGAGCAATCGAGATAGGTAGAAACGATTTGGCCTCGGTAGTGTCTTGTTGTGGATTCTCGGTTCCTAGCTGTTAGTAAAGTGCATGAGGCCGTTGGCTTGGTTCTAATAGGTGCCTTAGGGTCTGGTCTAGGTCCATGTTAGGCTGGTTCAGGGCGGGTGCCGTCGGGGTAGGCTAGGAAGTAAATTTTTGGGAAGATGAGGATGCTAGAGTGCAAATAAGGAAGGGGCCAAACTTTAGGTGAGTTTCTGGAATTTTCAGCCTAGGGATTGGGGGCCTGAAGTTAATGTTTTAAGATCATTACAGTGTTTTTAAGGTAGGGTAAAAAGTTGGGAAAGTTTGGGTTATGTTTCGGGTTGATACGGGTTGAAACCGAGACCCCGATCCAAGTTTTAAAATAATTCGGTTAAGTTATGAAATGGACTCGAGTTTACAGTCTAAGAAATACTTTTAAATATATTTTGGGACATTTTTAGAAGTTTGGTAAGCTTCGGATCAAAATAATGAGTTTTGGAATTATTCGGGATTTAGTCGCCGCACGGAACGTTAATTACAGAATTAATTGAAACGCCTAGATTTAATCTTAATAAAATTATGAAAAATTATATTTAAGCTCAAATAATTATTAGAAGTCTAATTTTTTAATTTGGGAATTTTATGATAAGGTTTGGTTAAATTCGGGATTTAAATTCATTAATATGTTATATTTAAATATTAATTTAAAAGTCATCGATTTGGGCCAAATAAAAATATGGAAAAATTCATGTAGGCTTAAATAATTATTTGGGACATGTTAGTGTCAATGGAATTAAGAAAATGTCAAAAACATGGATTTTTACGTCTAGGGGCAAAATGGTAATTTTTGGATTTTCAGGGGAAATATGGTCATTTTTCACCCGGGGTGAGATTTTGGTCAAGACAGCGCCCTGAGCACAAATTTACTATGTTTTAAAGGTTTATGCATCATGATCATGATTTTTAAGATTTTATGAAAATATACGTTCCATGCTTGGTTTAAAGAAAAAGTTAGGTATATGCATGTTTTTATTAAGTGATGAATATAATGATATTTTTGAAAGATGAGAATTGGTTGTGACTGACGATGTATATGTATACGATGATATGAGATATGATGAGCTGAGGCCAAGGCTCAGTGGACGGGTAATGCTGTCGCTGATGTCCCCGCCGCCGGGTACCACGGTTTTATAGATGGATCCATCGATAAAGCTGATACGATAGAGCTGATACGAAAGTCACAACTAATGAACTGAATTCAATTAAAAAGAAAATGTTTATGTATATGATGACATGAGATGACATGCTTTAACACGTATATGGTGATACGATGATACATGCTATGATTATTATCATGTTTTGAAAGGATACGACACGCTTACGTATATGATGACATGAGATGGCATGTTTTGACACGATATGATTTTACACGACATGTTTACGTTATGCTTTTAAGTTCATGAAAGATATGTTGAGTATGATATTTTTCACTGCTGTGTGCTATGTATATGTACTTGTTATTCCTGGTACAGGCGTGTTGAGTCTTTAGACTCACTAGGCGTGTGTGATGCAGGTGAGCTAAATATTGAGGAGACTGAGGTGCCGAACTTTGAGTAGGTAGACCTGGTGCGGTGACACGACCCGAGGACCACATGTTTTCCGCATTACGATTTATGAGATTGAGAGGAGATGAATATTTTCATACGTTGATAAATTTAAGATTTCTACTCGTTTATGTTTACGTAAGATTTTGGATGAGTTTGGTTAATTTAAACTGCACTATTTTTTACGGTAAGATAATTACGATTATTTTAAATGTTATTTCGAAAATGTGAGCTTTTAAAAAAAAATTATTTCCGCACTTTTAAAACGAGTAGACGTCACAGTTGGTATCAGAGCAAGGGTCCTGTATAGGGTTGTGCCACCGCCAGTTTCTGCAGCTCAGTCTTCAAGCCTCAAGTCTGTAAGCTTTTATGATTTAAATATTTTAAATGATTTACTCTTATCACCTGCATGTTAACATGATTTACGCTTTATGATGATCTACGGTATATGTTTAACTTCTTTTATGATTTAAGGATTTACTGTTTTAAAAACTAGATTAAATTGCATGTTGGTTACGTTTGGAATTGGACGTGTCTAAGAACTCGAATATTGGGCTTTAAGAGAGGTTGATAATGATTTGATTATATTGATTCTTATTCTTTGGGGTAATAAGTTAATCTTGAAAATTATGAATGCTTTTGGACTTGTAGAATTTCTAAGAAATTACTTATGGTTTGTGTTTGCTAGATTGAATTAATTTTTAGGATTCCATGTAAGGATTAATGATTCGAAAACTACGACGATATTTGGAAGTATAAAAACGTAGAATTTATTTAGGATGCATGCTCTACCTAATGGGATCTAAGGATTGAATTGAATGAATTAAGAATTTAGAGGACCTAATTGTAATAACGAAAAAATTGAGGACCTAAGTGCAAAAATAAAATCTAAGGAACTATTTACGAATTTACCAAACTTTGGGATTAAATTTTTAGTTTCGAGAATTTTAAGGACCAAATTGCAAATTTTGAGGATTAAAGTTGAACTTTTGAGGAACACTTGGGTAAAATCAGTAATTTTAAAGGTTATGAGAATTGATCTTGGGTCTAATAATCTTAAGATTATTGAACTTTATGTTACGAGAAACCTATAAAGTGGGATTAGAAACGCCAAGAACTTATGGGTAATTGTTGGATTTTTGAGATTAAGAACAAATCGGATAATATTCGAGGAAAGTAAGAACTAATTTTGAAATTTTTAAGAAATTTGGAGGATTTGTTTAGCAGTAAGTGAGAAACGAATGGTTTAAATGACCGAAATTTTTGATGATTTAGGTTTGAAGGATATTTAGAACCTTTAGATATCTGGGTTATAATGTTATAAGGAATGGTAATCAAGGACATTGTAGGATGAATCAATCTCGGGCTTGAAAATTTAAGCGTTAGTTAAATAATGTGTGGCAAATTAAGAATTTAAAGTGATGACAATTTAAGGTAAAATTGATCGGTTAGCTAAGTTATAAGAGTAGACATTGAGTTAGCAAATTTTGGGAAGTTAAGTTTGATGTGTCATAAGTTTTAGTCATGATTTTAATAGTTAGGACTATACCTTTGCTAGAATTTTTTTTTTCAAGAAAGTTGGGTATGTTGGATGGTTAGGTTAATCGATAGACGCATGTAAGAATTGAGGTAGACACCTTGTTTTGAGAAATTTTGAAAGTCATTAAGAAACTTGAGACTAAGCGGATATGTGTATTGGAATTATTTTATCTAAATATATTTGGATTAGGTAATTTTGAATTTCAAATTTATGGGATATTTGTTCATAAGGAAATTTTGGGTAAAAAAAAAGAAAAAGAGAATTAGTTGTGTTCAACATAAGTTATCAATTAATGAACATTAAAATTTTTATCGAGTGAAAAATCTAAAAAGCTTGATATGGGGATTCTAGAACTCTATGGAGTATAAGTGCAGTTGATTTATTAGAGTTAGTCTAAGGCTCCCATGGGATGACTTAATAAGTTTTATACGCTAGTATGTACGAAGCATTGAGGATACCTAAGAATGCGACATTTGTTCCAACGAGGAAAGTCCAAGGGTCTTAGTCCTCGACTATATTGCAATTGGGAAGATAATAGTTTAAGCATGTAATATGTGCTAGAATGATTTTATTATTTAGGTAGAAGATTGATATTGTATATTTTGGGTGTTATGGATTATCGCTACTCGAAATTTAAGATTTGCAACAATTTAGTATTTGGGATGTATTCTTAAATAATTAAGTGACGTAAGTTTGGTGTCGTAAGACAAGATTTGATTCAAGGATCTTAGGTTAATATTATTATGGGGTTGAAGTAAGATTTAACCTCTAAGTGTAATACCAAGGATAGAAGTCGATCAGTAAATTTTAGTACTAAGGTTTCTTAGGTCGAATTGCATAAATACACATGTAATAAGTCAACGAACATTATGGGTATAGTATAAGAAAAGTAAGACGTAATAAAATTCAGACTGCTATTTCTAATATTAGAAAGTTTGATAAAAGTTGAAGTTTGAGGCCATAGTAGAATAGAACTAAATTACCCTAAGTCATTTTAATTTGTGATTCGTAATCGAGAATTTTGGTAGGCAAATTTTATTAGGATTGAGGAGATGTAAGGGCAGCTTAACATTTATTTTATCAGAGTAGCGCATCGGAAGCGTGGAATATTGAGAATCTAGAATTAAGAGTCTAAACTTTTTGTTTATCGAGGATAAGCGAATTTCGGGGATGAAATTCAATTTAAGGGAGGGAGATTGTAACGTCCCGAGAATTTGAAGGGTCACGTAAACCACATGCATGCAAGTTATTAAATTTCTTTGGTCTTTTATCAAATTGTTTTAAAGCATTAAATGCTTATTTATTTCATTAAATGATGTTTAATTATTTTTATGCATGTTATGCATAAATTATGCATGATAGAATTTATTTCATGAAATTTTAAAAGTTCATGCACTATGATTTTTAAGTTTCATTTCGCGCTCGAACGAAGAACGGAGACCGGAGAATTTTTAAGAAAATTATTTTAATTACACGATTAAATTTTTATTAAATAATATAAGATGTTTTAAAGGTATTTTTCAAGAATTTGGATTTATTGGGTATTTTTACCCGCATGATTTTATTTTTAACGGTACACAAATTTTATCGAATCAGGGGGCTTTTTGAGGGTTCGGCTAATATTTTCAAAAACTTTCCAACACGAAATATTTTTCGGGAGTGTGTTTGGATTTAATGGACCTAATTTTAAGCTTATTGGGCTTAAACTATTTTAATTTAAAATAAAAGCTAATTAACCTAATTGTTAATGATACATTAATAACTAAATAACCCTACACCTTTTATTTTACAATCCACCAACCGGCACATCTCCTTTTCAGCCAACTATCATTGTTTTTTTTCCTTCATTAAAGAGCTATGGGTGCCTCGGTTTTCCTCATGTCCTTGCAAAGAAAATTTCATCCGAGTTCCCTCACATCGTTTTGCTCTCCAAACATATTTACATGAAATTTATTGTCTTAAATATCATAGAAAAATACCTAGTTTATTGGATGTAACCATGATTTTAGTATATATAAAAGTTATATATACAAGAGGATTAAAATTATGGATAATAAACTTAAATTAAGTCCGTGATGAAATTAATTAAATTATGAGATCTTTAATTAAAGCATCATTAATGCGGCCCATAAACATTAAGAATGTGACTGTCTTATCCGGACTGTCGATGTAGAGACATCTAGATGGGGGCATTTATATATAATGATATTATGTAGGACTTGGACCGATTTAATTAGACATTTCATAATAAATTCCGTTGTTAATATGAAATTTAAATTAAATCATAAAGATGATCATATATGAATAAATCTGAATCCTTATGTGATTATAGACTCCTGTTCATTTCAATGTGATTCTTGATTTGCTTGTTTAAAGTTTGCAATTATGCATTCTCAATACTTGCATTTTAGATTTACATTTGAAATTAATGGCTGGGAATATGAATTCACGGACATGGAATCCATTCCTTCTTGCGAGAAGCAGAAAGATAATTCTCTCATTTGTTAATTCTAGAACTGAGTGTGGGCCCAATTAATTTATAATTGAATTATAAATTGAACCACTCACTAGTGAATTAATGGTAAATGAGGATAAGAAGTAATTGAAGAGGTAAAACGGAAAATTCCTAGCTTCAATTATGAATTGTCCATGGAGGATTAATTCATATGTTATGATTATATCAATGGACTACTCGTTTTGTAGAGTAAATATTTCATAATGAAGAAGAGTGCAATTTCATATTTTTAGTGGAGTAATTATGGAATTAATAAATTGGGTAAATTATTTAAATAGTTTAATTATTTATCTAATTTATTGGAGCTTCTAATTATGAGTCCATGGTCCCCAGTACGTTTTTCAAATTAATGACGGATAAGAAATGCAATTTAGAAATCACTCGAGATAATGGAAATTTGTTTCCATATCATGTAAGGCTTAGATATAAATATAATTTAATATGAGTTATTAATTATATTTAAATTATAATTATGAGATAATTATAAATTTAATTATCGTGATAATATTATAAATGGACATACACATTTTTTTTAAAACGAGAGACAATTGATTTAAATATATATATATATATATATATATATATATATATATAAACTTATATATTATTGAATTAAACATGTGTAAATTGTTTTATTGTTTAAAAATCAATTACGTAGAAAAATTGGTTTTCTATAATCATTTCTTTGCTATTGTTGAATTGATTGTTAAAATCTCAATTATTTAAAGAGAACATTACGGGCAATTCAATAAGAAAAAAGAAAAATCGAGAATAAGCCATCTTGAGAAAATATATTTGAGCATAATATATTTTCTGAAAAATTTGATTTCTAAGTTTGTATATTTCTGAGTGCCCACACACTATCGTATCGATAGATAAGATTGTACTGGAAGGCTGTGGTTTCTACAGATCTCGGATTCACAAAAAGAAAGAAAAACTACAAAAATGTTAGTTTTTCTAGAAACTAATTTTATTTAAATTCATCATTAATTTATATTCATATGTTCGATTATAATTTATGAAATTATGTAATCGATTCCGCTGTGTTTCCGATTTGATCAAAATAATTTTTATAGACGGAATAGTTCCGAAGACTCTATAAATTTCCAACAAATGGTATCAGAGCCATTGTTTTCATATGAATATAAATCACGAGAATTTAAATTTATGATAATGAGTTATTATTGAAGCTTATAAATTTAGTTGTTAAAATTTTTGATTGCCGAGGGTATTTGTTTATCTTAATTATGAAAACATATCAAATAAGATGATAGAATATGAATTTATTTATTCTATCGAGTCCTACATGAGCTGGAAGAAGACTTATTATGTGCACAGAAGAAAGAATAGTTCTTTAAAAAAAAAATTGATGCAACGTTTTTCAATAATTGGGTCCAGCATGTTTTTAATAATTGTGTAATGGGACAAATTCATTTATATCATCGGATTTTTTTTAATTGATAATAAAGTTAATTTGAAATTAAATAAAAGATTTATTTAATTTATTAATTAATGATAATAAGCAAAATTACGAATTTCAACCATATCTATTTTTTATATATTGTATCATGTTTAAATTAGATTTAAATTTTATGATATTCATTATGTAAAAAAAAATACACATGTTGTATTTATATAAAAAAAACAATAAGATTGTAATTTTTATAATTAAATCATTAGATGATTTAATTAATTAAATAATTAAAAGTTTGAGAAACTTTAATTATTATAATGAGTGGGAGAAGAATATATGAATAAATTCTACGGCCTCCACAATTAACAAAAGCAACGTGAGATTTAAATGGCGCCTAGTGACGCATAGGACGTCATCCCTAAGGAAGGTTTGCATTTAAATCAAAATTCAAGGCTTAGTTTCCGAAAGGATAAGATTTTTAATTAAATTCATACTTTACCTACCCTAAGGTGGCAATTATGAATTGAGTTTTAAAATCTGAAATTGTGGGTTACACTCATAAAGATGCAATTAAATTGTTTAAATGTATCCAGGCTAAATTAAATGATAATTATTAAATAAAAGTGAAGATATGAGATATCTTAGTGTTTCATTTATTAATAGATATAGTCTCGATTTAATCGTCATTTAATTCGTTTGACCCTAAGGCAACTTGTTAAATGCGAGATTAAATTTCCTCGGAATTGGTAAAATAAATATATTGTATCGTACATCATATTTATTATTCCTAAATTTAATTATATATGATATTTGTTCAATTGATTAAATGTCACTTTTATATTACAGTAATCATGACTTCCGGTCCCGTTCTTGATTTACTTAATGAAAAGTTGACTGGTGAAAATTTTTTAACATGGAAGAGTAACATTAACATTGCCCTCGTCTGTGAAAACCTCAAGTTTGTCTTAACAGAGGAATGTCCTTCTGAGCCCTCTTTAAATGCTTCTCGTAGTGTACGAGAAATTTATGATCGATGGATAGCGGCAAACAATAAAGCAAAAGGCTACCTGTTAGCTGGAATGAATGGCGTGCTTAGGATAAAGCATGAGCATGTAGATAATGCTTATCAGATAATGGATTCTCTACAAGCAATGTTTGGCCAGCGATCTAGTCAATCTAAGCATGAGGCCATTAAGAATGCTATGAATGCTAAAATGAAAAAAAGGGCAATCAGTTGGTGCGCATGTTTTGAACATGGTAAATTACTTCACTGAAGCTGAAACTCATGGTGCGACCATAGATGATGGTACACAAGTGAGTATGATTTTAGAATCATTGCCTCCTACTTTCCTGCAATTCAAGAGCAACTATGTCATGAACAAGCTTAACTATAACATGACACAATTGCTCAACGAGTTGCAAACCTTTGAGGCTATTGCCATTGGAAAAGTTCAAGAAGGTGAGACAAATGTTGTCGAGAATAAACCATCTTCCTCCAAATCTAGTTTGAAAAGGAAGAATAAATGGAAAGGAAAGGGAATTCAGAAAAAGCAAAAGAATTGGAAGAGTTCTAATGACAGAAAGAAAGGCAACACTGCAAAGCCCAAAGGAAAATGTTTTCACTGTGGGATTGATGGTCACTGGAAGAGAAACTGTCCCAAGTATCTCGCTGGCCTAAAAGAGAAGAAGAAAGGTAAATATAATTTACTTGTTCTAGAATCTTGTTTAGTAACTATTGATTCTTCTATATGGATAGTTGATTCGGGTGCTACTAATCACGTTTGTTCTTCTTTGCAGATACTTAGTTCTTATGAAGAGCTTGTCGATGGGTCATTCACGATGAGAGTAGGCAATGGAGCAGTGGTTTCGGCAAGAGCAGTGGGAGTTGTTAAACTCAGATTTAATAATAAATATTTGGTTTTAAACAATGTTTATTTTATACCTAGTTTTCGGAGAAATTTGATTTCTGTATCAAAATTGCATGAACAATTTTATTCGCTTTCTTTTAATAATAATGAGATTGTTATTTTAAGAAATGGACGTATGATTTGTACTGCATTAATGGAAAATGGGTTATATATTTTAAGACCAAATGAACAACCACTGCTTAATGTCGAAATATTTAAAGTAGAACATCCTAAAACTAAAAAGCAAAGGTTTCTCATGAAGATAAAACATATTTATGGCACCTAAGGTTAGGGCATATTTCCTTAGAAAGATTAAACAGACTTGTAAAGGATGGTCCTTTAAGAGAGTTAAATGTTAACACTATTCCTGTTTGTATCTGCAGGACATCAGTCTGGATTTCAGATGAACATCTAGTGTGGGGCCCTTAGCTCCTAATCGTTATTACAATGCACTTTGATTAGGGTTAACTAATTACAGCGGAAAACGAGTTTAAAATTTCTTTACAATGAGCCCAAAATATCTCTATTATAATTTGAATACTGAAAATAGTATTTAATCTCAAATCATAAAACACGCCCACACGTAATCGAAGCCAATCACATACAAACAACTCATATCCTCGGGACATGCCCCGGTATATAGATACATATACATATATACTGGGAACAAGACATAAATATAAAACGTCAGCCCAAGCTGTGGCTCCCTCCAGAAGTACCCTCTCCGGTCTCCTGATATCCTGGAGTACCTGCCATTGTCTACACAAAAAGACAACAACAGCCCCCATTGGGGGTGAGCAAAGCTCCGTATGGAACAACCAATCATATATACCACAAGTATCTAAACAATGATATATGGTATGCAATGCATGTATGTCGTGGAGGTATCAGGTCAAATGCCCATCCACTGAGCACATGTCAGAATCAATCGAATCGCTATCAAATCAATGCTCGAGCTGGCACACCGGCCAATATGGGATACTCGTATGATAGCGTCGGCAAAGCGCCATCAAATCCCAAATCTCATATCGAATCATATGGGGCCACAATCGTCTATGCTTTACGGGTCATATAATACCGGCATAGCGATTGTGTTCACAAACCCCGGAATCCAATCCAATCATATCAAGGTATCCAAGGATCATAGCTCAATGTGCATGTCATGTATCGATGTATGCATAAAATGATGTGTGTTAACAAAACATTTATTTTATACATCGATATCTCAATCTCAATGTCATGTATGCCACATCAATCCACAAATAAGGCATATAGACACATAATCTCATTCCAATCAATCAAATCAATCCGACATATATCATATAATACAGATACCTGTCGTATGTTACCCGGTCGCAACATACCTCAGTTCTTCGTTTCCAGTTGATGTAGCCTGAACATATTGATATAACACTTTATCTACATCAATAACATATTCATTCCAATCAATAACATAATCCAAAATCATTAATATGAGTTTCAAATATCATTTGAAACTTCAAAAATTCATATCAAATCCAAATCATATCATAATTCAATTCCGACTTCGCATACAAGTTTCTTGTCGGTTATTCTACTACATATCAGAAATTCAACTTCAAATACATGCTATTCCAGCACTTTGATATTTAGAGCTGCTGGAACTAGAAGAAAATTACCTCAGTCAGAAGCCCTCAACGCGACGATCACAAATATATAATTTGTTTCGCGTTTAAACAACGTTTCGAAGTCGATTCGGACGAAAGAAATAAAAATTCTCTCGTGTTTCTCGAAACTCTGAAATGTAAAATGAAGAAAACAAAAGAAAGAACTTATTCTTATCTCCACCGCTCTCGCGCTCGGGCGGCGAGTTGTATTTGTGCCGCGCTCGGGCGGTCAAAAGTTACCGCTCGGGCGCGGAACATTCTGCCCGAACACAAATCTCATATATCCTGGCGCTCGGGCGGTCATTTTCTACCGCCCGGGCGCCACACGTTCTGTACAATTATTTTTGTTTGTACTAAGTTGGCATCCGACCTCTCCACTCGAACTCTTACAACTTCAAGTCATATTCAATATTCATTTTCTCAATTTCCTTGTCACGATATACATCAAATGTATAATCGCATATCAAATTCCTGAATTATCGATAATCACATAAGATTTACGATAATACGATACACGGTCCTTACATTTCTCCCCCTCTTAAAAGATTTCGTCCTCGGAATCTCAAACATCTCTATATATATAACATTGGCAAACATACATATGTCACCAGCTATAGAACAAAATCAGTAAAAGGATCAGAATACATCGAATACAATGGAACAAATGGACTAGCATCAAATAAATACGGATATGATTCTCGCATTTTGCTTTCCAATTCCCACGTCGACTCTTCAACACCATGCCGTGTCCATTGCACTCGAACTAGAGGAATCGATTTATTTCTCAATATATTTTTCTTTCGATCCATAATTCGAACAGGTTGTTCGACATAGGAAAGAGAAGGATCAAGTTCTATCTCATCAGGTGCCAGTACATGTGATGGATCCGGTTCATATTTCCTCAGCATAGAAACATGAAACACATCGTGAATGGCAGATAAAGCTTGTGGTAATGCCAATCGATACGCAAGATCACCAACTCGATCCAGAATCTCGTATGGACCAACATAACGAGGAGATAGTTTCCCTCGCATGACAAATCGAACAGTGCCTCTAAAGGGAGATATTTTCAAAAACACTCTGTCACCTTTCTGGAATTCCAAGGGTCGTCTTCGTTTATTCGCATAACTCGTTTGACGATCCTGAGCAGCTTTCATCCGCTGCCGAATTAACTGAACCTTATCGTTCATTTCCTGTATCATTTCAGGTCCAGTCAATTGTCTCTCACCAATCTCATCCCAGAATAACGGTGATCTACATCGTCTCCCATATAGAGCTTCAAACGGTGCCATACCGATACTCGTCTGAAAGCTATTATTATAAGAAAATTCGACCAATGGTAAGGCATCTTGCCATCCCATTCTGAAGTCCATCACAATTGCACGTAACATATCCTCTAGAGTCTGAATCATACGCTCAGTTTGGCCATCAGTTTGTGGATGATAAGCAGTACTCATAGCCAAACGCGTACCCATCGTCTCCTGAAAACTACCCCAGAATTTAGAAGCAAATCTGGGATCACGATCAGATACAATCGAGACTGGCACACCATGCAGTCTCACAACATTCTCAATGTATAAATGGGCCATTTTCTTATAAGGATAAGTCCGTTCATACGGAATAAAATACGCAGATTTCGGAAGCCGATCAATAATAACCCAAATAGCATCACAGCCCTTGGGCGAACGAGCTAAATGAGTCACAAAAAATATGTTCCCAATTCCGTTTCGGGATTTCAAGACTATGGAGCAATCCTCCCGTTTTCATTCTCTCGGCTTTTACTTGCTGGCAGACAAGACATTTAGAAATAAACTCAGCAATGTCCTTCTTCATACGTTTCCACCAGAATTGAGGTCTCAATGTCAAATACATCTTTCGACCTCCAGGGTGAATACTGTATTTGCTACAATGTGCTTCTCGAAGAAGGGCATATTTCAAATCAGAATCATTAGGAACTACCAGCCGACCATTAAGTCGAAAAAACTTGTATGTGCAGGACATCAGTCTGGATTTCGGATGAACATCTAGTGTGGGGCCCTTAGCTCCTAATCGTTATTACAATGCACTTTGATTAGGGTTAACTAATTACAGCGGAAAACGAGTTTAAATTTCTTTACAATGAGCCCAAAATATCTCTATTATAATTTGAATACTGAAAATAGTATTTAATCTCAAATCATAAAACACGCCCACACGTAATCGAAGCCAATCACATACAAACAACTCATATCCTCGGGACATGCCCCGGTATATAGATACATATACATATATACTGGGAACAAGACATAAATATAAAACGTCAGCCCAAGCTGCGGCTCCCTCCAGAAGTACCCTCTCCGGTCTCCTGATATCCTGGAGTACCTGCCATTGTCTACACACAAAGACAACAACAGCCCCCCTTGGGGGTGAGCAAAGCTCTGTATGGAACAACCAATCATATATACCACAAGTATCTAAACAATGATATATGGTATGCAATGCATGTATGTCGTGGAGGTATCAGGTCAAATGCCCATCCACTGAGCACATGTCAAAATCAATCGAATCGCTATCAAATCAATGCTCGAGCTGGCACACCGGCCAATATGGGATACTCGTATGATAGTGTCGGCAAAGCGCCATCAAATCCCAAATCTCATATCCAATCATATGGGGTCACAATTGTCTATGCTTTACGGGTCATATAATACCGGCATAGCGATTGTGTTCACAAACCCCGGAATCCAATCCAATCATATCAAGGTATCCAAGGATCATAGCTCAACGTGCATGTCATGTATCGATGTATGCATAAAATGATATGTGTTAACAAAACATTTATTTTATACATCGATATCTCAATCTCAATGTCATGTATGCCACATCAATCCACAAATAAGGCATATAGACACATAATCTCATTCCAATCAATCAAATCAATCCGACGTATATCATATAATACAGATACCTGTCGTATGTTACCCGGTCGCAACATACCTCAATTCTTCGTTTCCAGTTGATGTAGCCTGAACATATTGATATAACACTTTATCTACATCAATAACACTCATTCCAATCAATAACATAATCCAAAATCATTAATATGAGTTTCAAATATCATTTGAAACTTCAAAAATTCATATCAAATCCAAATCATATCATAATTCAATTCCGACTTCGCATACAAGTTTCTTGTCGATTATTCTACTACATATCAGAAATTCAACTTCAAATACATGCTATTCCAGCACTTTGATATTTAGAGCTGCTGGAACTAGAAGAAAATTACCTAAGTCAGAAGCCCTCAACGCGACGATCACAAATATATAATTTGTTTCGCGTTTAAACAGCGTTTCGAAGTCGATTCGGACGAAAGAAATAAAAATTCTCTCGTGTTTCTCGAAACTCTGAAATGTAAAATGAAGAAAACAAAAGAAAGAACTTATTCTTATCTCCACCGCTCTCGCGCTCGGGCGGTAGAATTCTCGCGCCCGAGCGCGAGAGGTTCTGCCCCCGAGTTGTATTTGTGCCGCGCTCGGGCGGTCAAAAGTTACCGCTCGGGCGCGGAACATTCTGCCCGAACACAAATCTCATATATCCTGGCGCTCGGGCGGTCATTTTCTACCGCCCGGGCGCCACACGTTCTGTACAATTATTTTTGTTTGTACTAAGTTGGCGTCCGGCCTCTCCACTCGAGCTCTTACAACGTCAAGTCATATTCAATATTCATTTTCTCAATTTCCTTGTCACGATATACATCAAATGTATAATCGCATATCAAATTCCTGAATTATCGATAATCATATAAGATTTACGATAATACGATACACGGTCCTTTCAAGATGTTAGATGTAACGTCTCGAAAATCGAAAAGTCCACGTGAACCACATGCATGCAAATTATTAAATTTCTTTGGTATTTTATTAAATTCTTTTAAAGCATAAAATGCATGTTTATTTCATAAATTATGTGTTTAATTATTTTTATGCATTTATTCATGCATGATAGAATTTATTTCACAAAATTTTAAAGGTTTATGCATTAAAGATTTTTAAGTTTCATTTCGTGTTCGAACGAGGAACGGAGACCGAGAAATTTTCAAGAAAATTATTTTTATTACACGATTAATTTTTATTAATTAATATAAGATGTTTTAAAGTTATTTTTCAATAATTGAGATTTATTGGGTATTTTTAACCGCATGATTTTTATTTTTAACGGTACGCGAATTTTATCGAATCAGGGAACTTTTTGAGGGTTCGGCTAATATTTTAAAAAACTTTTCAACACGAAATATTTTTCGGGAGTATGTTTGGATTTAATGGGCCTAATTTTAAGCTTATTGGACTTAAAATTATTTTTAAACTCTTAATTAGCAATTTAGGACCCATTAGGTATTTGTTTATTATTTAATTAAGCACTAAACATCATTTAAACTAAACCTAGCTACACCAATAATTGAATCAGCCGACACTCATCCCTCCTATTCAGAATTATTTCGGTTTCAGCAAGGAGTTTCTCAAGGTGCTTGGTTTTCACTCGTTCTTGCATCAAACAATTCCCCGGAGCGTTCGATCTTCGTTATTCTTGCGTGAAACATCTTCAGGCACGCATTGTATCATTATTTCTGCATCATTCACGTCGTTATATTCTGTCATGTGTGTATTATATATGCTTGGCTCGGTATTTTCATGACAAATTCTCATGGCTTTGGTTTTCATGATTTAAGTTTGCATCTTCTTGGCATCTCACGTTTTCTTCTCCTGTTTGTGCAAGGGGACTGTCAAAGGGTGAGTTTCAGGTATGTTATCACCGACAAGGAGAGGAGTGTAGGCTGGAAACAAGACCACACCGCGTCGAGTAAGGGTGGTCCATGGTTCTTGATTATTAGATCGAAAGTGGGTAGATCGTTGAAGTGGAAAGGACCAGCGTTGCTTGGGCCATACCAAGCCATGGACAAGACCCTGAGGGGTCTGAACCACGGTCTGGAAAGGCTCGGCTAGCGCTGGGACGAGCCACAAAGCCGTTCGAGTTCGGGGAAAGAAGTTGGTCGTGTAGGATGCATGAGGTGATTACCGATCGGGTGAGCTGTTCTTCGTGCCTGGGGGTGTAGCCGTGGTTCCTTTGGGTCCAGAGGAGTCCTAGGATGGTCTAGGGGAAGCCGAGTCATGGCTGGTTCATCGGGTCTAGGCTAGGAACGAAATAAAATGAAGGTTAGTGCACTAGGTAGAGGTGTGCACATTCTGAAATTTCCAGCAGCATACCAGCAAGGTTTTTAAGGTTCTAAGGGGTTCGAATTGGGTGGATTCAGGTCTGGTATGGTGTTGTTAAGTCATGTTTTAAGTTTGGTAAAATTCGGTTAAGTTTCGAGTCGATTCGGGTTAAAATCGGGACCCCGGTGCAAGTTTTAAAACGAATGGATTAAGTTATGAAATGAACTCGATATTACATCTAGAAATGATTATAAATATGTTTTGGCATGTTTTAAGGAGTTTGGTAAGTTTCAGATCAAAATAATGAGTTTTGGATTTATCCGGGATTTAATCGTCGCACGAAACGTTAATTAAAGGATTAATGGAAACGTCTAGATTTAAGATTAATAAAATTATGGGAAATTATATTTAAGCTCAAATAATTATTAGAAGTCTAAGTTTTTAATTTGGGAATTTTATGCTAAGATTTGATTTAATTCAGGATTAAAACGCATTAATAGGTTATATTTAAAGATTAATTTAAAAGTCATAGATTTATGCCAAATAAAAATATGGGAAAGTTCTTGTAAGCTTAAATAATTATTTGGGACGTGTTAGAGTCAATGGAATTAAGAAAATGTCAAAGAAGTGAAATTTTATGTCTATGGGCAAAAATGGTAATTTTTGGGTTTCCAGGGGCAAAATGGTCATTTTGCACCTGGGGTGAGATGATGGTCCTGGCAGTGCCCTGAGCACAAATTTATGATATTTTAAATGTTCATGCATCATGATCATGATTTTAAGATTTTATGAAGATATACGTCGCATGTTTGGATTTAAGAAAAATTGCATTTATTCAAGATTTTTGTAAGTGATGAAAATGATAATGTTTTGAATGATGGAATTAGTTGTGGCTATCAAAGTATATGTAAATGCTGATGATGAGGCCTAGGCACAGTGGATGGGTGATCCTGTCACTGATGTCCGACAGCCGCCGGGTATCGCGGTTCTATGTATGATGGATCCATCGTAAATGATGAATGATGTACGATAGTCACATCTAATGAACTGAATTCACAATGATAAACGATGAATGATGAACGATGAACGATGAATGATGAATGATGAATGATGATTAACGATGAACTGTTTTGACATGTCACGATTTCATATGGCACGTTTATATTATGTTTTTAAAGTTCATGAAAGATATGTTGAGTATGATATTTTTCACTGCTGTGTACCATGTATATGTACTTGTTATTAACGGTGCAGGTGTGTTGAGTCTTTAGACTCACTAGGCGTGTGTGATGCAGGTGAGCTTAATGATGAGTAGACTGGAGGTGCCGAACTCTGAGTAGGCAGACCTGGTGCAGTGACACGACCCGAGGACCGCATATTTTCCGCATTATGATTTATGAGATTTGAGAGGAAATGAATATTTTAATACGTTGATGATTTTTAAGATTTTTATATGTTTATGGTGACGTATGATTTTGGATGGTTATTTTTAAAATACGCTATTATTACTGTCAAATTATTACTATTATTTTAAATGTTATTTCGAAAATGCAAGCTTTATATAAAAAAAATTTATCCAGTAGAATTTTAAAAATGAGCGAGACGTTTCATTAGACCTATTGGGTGTAAATGGATCTATAAGAGAAAAAGAGGTGCAGATGGGAAAGTGGAGACTTTTAAAGCAAGATTGGTTGCAAAGGTTTATACCCAAAGAGAAGGAGTTGATTATGAAGAGACTTTCTCTCCTGTAGCCATGCTTAAATCTATCCGCATCTTACTTTCAATTGCTGCTTATTTTGATTATGAGATATGGCAGATGGATGTCAAGACGGCCTTTCTAAATGGTCATCTAGATGAGAAAATTTACATGAGGCAACCAGAAGGTTTTATAGCACAAGGTCAAGAGCAAAAAGTTTGCAAATTACTTAGATCCATTTATGGACTAAAGCAAGCCTCAAGATCTTGGAACCATAGATTTGATGCAACAATTAAATCTTATGGTTTTGATCAAAGTGTTGATGAACCTTGTGTATACAAGCACATCAAAGATGATAATGTGGTATTCATAGTACTTTACGTAGATGATATTCTGCTCATTGGGAATGATGTAGAAAAATTGTCTAAAGTAAAGGATTGGCTAGCCAAGCAATTCCAAATGAAAGATTTGGGAGAAGCAAATTATGTTCTTGGAATTCGAATTGTTCGAGATCGTAAAAACAAATTGTTGGCATTGTCTCAAGCTTCTTATATCGATAAGATGTTATTGCGTTATAGAATGCAAGATTCCGAGAAAGGTTATCTACCAACTCGACATGGAATCATCCTCTCAAAGGAGCAGTGTCCTAAGACACCGCAAGAAGTTGAGGACATGAGACGCGTTCCCTATGCCTCTGCAGTAGGCAGCCTTATGTACGCAATGATGTGCACTAGACCAGACATATGTTATGCTGTGGGGATAGTCAGTCGATTTAAGTCAAATCTTGGTATGAATCATTGGATAGCGGTAAAGAACATTCTCAAGTATCTTCGGAGAACGAGAACTTATATGCTTGTCTATTCGGGTAGAGACCTTAAAATAGACGGTTACACTGATTCTGATTTTCAATCAGACAGAGATTCTCGAAAGTCGATATCTGGATCCGTGTTTACTCTTGGTGATAGTGCCATAGTCTGGAGAAGTATAAAACAATCCAGCACAGCCGACTCGACCGTGGAGGCCGAATACATAGCTGCTTCTGAAGCTGCTAAAGAGGCTGTATGGCTTAAGAAGTTCTTATATGATTTGGAAGTTGTTCCAAATATGGATAATCCACTCACTTTGTGGTGTGATAACAGTGGTGCGGTGGCTAATTCAAAGGAACCTCGCAGTCACAAGAGATCGAAGCATATAGAAAGAAAGTATCATTTGATCCGAGAGATAGTACAAAGAGGTGACGTTTCCATTCTCAAGATTGCATCTGGAGACAACCTCGCCGATCCATTCACTAAGACACTGCCTGCAAAAGTGTTTGAGAAGCATATGATGAATATGAGACTTAAAGACATATCTCATATGCTTTAGGGCAAGTGGGAGATTGTTGGAATAGTGCCCTAAAAGCATTGTTATTAGACTATGTTTTTATATTATTAATAAAAGTGACATTTATTATTGAACATATTTACATGAAATTTATTGTCTTAAATATCATAGAAAAATCCCTAGTTTATTGGATGTAACCATGATTTTAATATATATAAAAGTTATATATACAAAAGGATTAAAATTATGGATAATAAACTTAAATTAAGTCCGTGATGAAATTAATTAAATTATGGGATCTTTAATTAAAGCATCATTAATGCGGCCCATAAACATTAAGAATGTGACCGTCTTATCCGGACTGTCGATGTAGAGACATCTAGATGGAGGCATTTATATATAATGATATTATGTAGGACTTGGACCGATTTAATTAGACATTTCATAATAAATTCCGTTGTTAATATGAAATTTAAATTAAATCATAAAGATGATCATATATGAATAAATCTGAATCCTTATGTGATTATAGACTCCTGTTCATTTCAATGTGATTCTTGATTTGCTTGTTTAAAGTTTGCAATTATGCATTCTCAATACTTGCATTTTAGATTTACATTTGAAATTAATGGCTGGGAATATGAATTCACGGACATGGAATCCATTCCTTCTTGCGAGAAGCAGAAAGATAATTCTCTCATTTGTTAATTCTAGAACTGAGTGTGGGCCAATTAATTTATAATTGAATTATAAATTGAACCACTCACTAGTGAATTAATGGTAAATGAGGATAAGAAGTAATTGAAGAGGTAAAACGGAAAATTCCTAGCTTCAATTATGAATTGTCTATGGAGGATTAATTCATATGTAATGATTATATCAATGGACTACTCGTTTTGTAGAGTAAATATTTCATAATGAAGAAGAGTGCAATTTCATATTTTTAGTGGAGTAATTATGGAATTAATAAATTTGGTAAATTATTTATCTAATTTATTGGAGATTCTAATTATGAGTCCATGGTCCCCAGTACGTTTTTCAAATTAATGACGGATAAGAAATGCAATTTAGAAATCACTCGAGATAATGGAAATTTGTTTCCATATCATCAAAGACTTAGATATAAATATAATTTAATATGAGTTATTAATTATATTTAAATTATAATTATGAGATAATTATAAATTTAATTATCGTGATAATATTATAAATGGACATACACATTTTTTTTTTTAAAACGAGAGACAATTGATTTAAATATATATATATATATATATAAATAAATAAAGAAAAGTCAAATTTGATATACTTATATATTATTGAATTAAACATGTGTAAATTGTTTTATTGTTTAAAAATCAATTACGTAGAAAAATTGGTTTTCTATAATCATTCTTTGCTATTGTTGAATTGATTGTTAAAATCTCAATTATTTAAAGAGAACATTACAGGCAATTCAATAAGGAAAAAAAAAATCGAGAATAAGCCATCTTGAGAAAATATATTTGAGCATAATATATTTTCTGAAAAATTTGATTTCTAAGTTTGTATATTTCTGAGTGCCCACACACTATCGTATCGATAGAAAAGATTGTACTGGAAGGCTGTGGTTTCTACAGATCTCGGATTCACAAAAAGAAAGAAAAACTACAAAAAGGTTAGTTTTTCTAGAAACTAATTTTATTTAAATTCATCATTAATTTATATTCATATGTTCGATTATAATTTATGAAATTATGTAATCGATTCCGCTGTATTTCTGATTTGATCAAAATAATTTTTATAACCGGAATAGTTCGAAGACTCTATAAATTTCCAACACTTAAGGCACGCTCTACTCCATTATTCTTGCATCACACATGTTATATATTGTTGTCAAGTGTGCATATTGTGTAGGAAACTCTCGATCCATCATGGAGTAGGAAAGGATTTTCGGTTTTGTTTTTTTAGCATGCATTCTTTGATTTTTGAATTCACGTTTTCTGTTTCTGTGTGCAAGGGGCTGCTGTATTGTGATGGTAAGGGGATGTTTAGATCGTGGTTGGTAAGGTTTAAGTGCTGGAGTTCGCAGCTGGTTGGGTTTTGTTGGAATAGGCGAGCGTCGATCGAGTGTGTGGCTTGTGGAGGGTTCGATCCATTGTTCCTGCTACACCAGCTGAGCGAGGGCCTCCTCCAGCCCTGTACCAGACCCTGGTGGGTCTGAGTCATGGTCTGGAATGGCTCGAACCATGCTGGAAACAACAGAACGAGCAATCGAGATAGGTAGAAACGATTTGGCCTCGGTAGTGTCTTGTTGTGGATTCTCGGTTCCTAGCTGTTAGTAAAGTGCATGAGGCCGTTGTCTTGGTTCTAATAGGTGCCTTAGGGTCTGGTCTAGGTCCATGTTAGGCTGGTTCAGGGCGGGTGCCGTCGGGGTAGGCTAGGAAGTAAATTTTTGGGAAGATGAGGATGCTAGAGTGCAAATAAGGAAGGGGCCAAACTTTAGGTGAGTTTCTGGAATTTTCAGCCTAGGGATTGGGGGCCTGAAGTTAATGTTTTAAGATCATTACAGTGTTTTTAAGGTATGGTAAAAAGTTGGGAAAGTTTGGGTTACGTTTCGGGTTGATACGGGTTGAAACCGAGTCTCCGATCCAAGTTTTAAAACAATTCGGTTAAGTTATGAAATTAACTCGAGTTTACGTCTAAGAAATACTTTTAAATATGTTTTGGGACATTTTTAGAAGTTTGGATAGCTTCGGATCAAAATAATGAGTTTTGGAATTATTCGGGATTTAGTCGCCGCACGAAACGTTAATTACAGAATTAATTGAAACGCCTAGATTTAAGCTTAATAAAATTATGAAAAATTGTATTTAAGCTCAAATAATTATTAGAAGTCTAAGTTTTTAATTTGGGAATTTTATGATAAGGTTTGGTTAAATTCGGGATTTAAAACTGCATTAATATGTTATATTTAAAGATTAATTTAAAAGTCATCGATTTGGGCCAAATAAAAATATGGGAAAATTCTTGTAGGCTTAAATAATTATTTGGGACATGTTAGTTTCAATGGAATTAAGAAAATGTCAAAAACATGGATTTTTACGTCTAGGGGCAAAATGATAATTTTTTGATTTTCAGGGGAAATATGGTCATTTTTCACCCGGGGTGAGATTTTGGTCAAGACAGCGCCTTGAGCACAAATTTACTATGTTTTAAAGGTTTATGCATCATGATCACGATTTTTAAGATTTTATGAAAATATACGTTGCATGCTTGGTTTAAAGGAAAAGTTACGTATATGCATGTTTTTATTAAGTGATGAATATAATGATATTTTTGAAGGATGAGAATTGGTTGTGACTGACGATGTATATGTATACGATGATATGAGATATGTTGAGCTGAGGCCAAGGCTCAGTGGACGGGTAATGATGTCGCTGATGTCCCCGCCGCCGGGTACCACGGTTTTATAGATGAATCCATCGATAGAGCTGATACGATAGAGCTGATACAAAAGTCACAACTAATGAACTGAATTCAATTAAAAAGAAAATGTTTACGTATATGATGACATGAGATGACATGCTTTAACACGTATATGCTGATACGATGATACATGCTATGATTATTATCATGTTTTGAAAGGATACGACACGTTTACGTATATGATGATATGAGATGACATGTTTTGACACGATATGATTTTACACGACATGTTTACGTTATGCTTTTAAGTTCATAAAAGATATGTTGAGTATGATATTTTTCAATGTTGTGTGCTATGTATATGTACTTGTTATTCCTGGTACAGGCGTGTTGAGTCTTTAGACTCACTAGGCGTGTGTGATGCAGGTGAGCTAAATGTTGAGGAGACTGAGGTGCCGAACTCTGAATAGGTAGAGCTGGTGCGGTGACACGACCCGAGGACCACATGTTTTCCGCATTACGATTTATGAGGTTGAGAGGAGATGAATATTTTCATACGTTGATAAATTTAAGATTTCTACTCGTTTATGTTTACGTAAGATTTTGGATGAGTTTGGTTAATTTAAAATGCACTATTTTTTACGGTAAGATAATTACGATTATTTTAAATGTTATTTCGAAAATGTGAGCTTTTAAAAAAAAAAAATATTTCCTCACTTTTAAAACGAGTAGACATCACATTTTTATTCTACAATTCTAATGTTATGAGATGAACAATATAATATATGCATGGTAAACTCAATGAAATATCCACTTATGGTTCCTGGGTCCAATTCTTTTCTTGTGAGTTATAAACTCTTACTTCAGACATACATCCTCAAATGTATAGATGTTGGAAACTCGGTTTCTAACATTTACATGATTCAAATAGCGTCTTTGGGACAAGATTGGTTGGAATTCGGTTTAATATATACGTTGTCGTTTTAAAAACCTTCAATCCACAAGGACTTGGAAAGTTTGGAGTTACTCATCATACTTCTAACCATGTCTATTAAAGTTCTATTTTTTCTTTCAGCCACACCATTTTGGTCTGAAGAACCAGGAATGGCAAATTGGGCAACAATCTCATTTTCTTGAAGAAACTTCGCAAATGGCCCAAAATATTATCCATTTTCAGTGTATCCACCATAATATTCACAACATATATCAATCCTCGTGATCTTAATTTGTTTTCACATTGTTTTTCAACTTCAACCTTAAAAACCTGAAAGACATCCAATGCTTCATGCTTATCATGAAGCAAGTAAATATACATGTATTGTGAGTAATTATCAATGAAAGTGATGAAATATTTTGGACTTCACATTTCATGTCTGGACGACATATATCTGAATGTATGATCTTTAATAATTTGGTACTCCTCTTGGCATCTTCTTTTGATATTTTGGTTTGTTTTCCCTTAATGCGGTTCACACAAGTTTCAAAATTAGTAAAATTTAAAGTACTAAGTACTCCATCATTTACTATTGTCTTATCCTCTCTATGGAGATGTGTTACAGTCTTTGATACCATTGTAACGCCCCGAAAATTTAAAGGTTCACGCGAACCACATGCATGCAACTATTAAATTCTTTGTGTATTTTAATTAAAAGTTTTAATTGCATTAATTAATTACGTTGTGCATATTTGTATTTTTAAAATATATTTTTCTACATGGTTGCATTAAAATGTATTTTTAAAGGTTATTCGAGTGAAGATCGAGGAACGGAGGCTGAGGGCTGAAAAACGTAAAATGTTTTTATTAAATAATTGTTTTAAATTATTTAAAATATGAGTGTTGCTTTTTCACATTTTTGAAAATATAGGTTTTTGAGGTGATTTTATACGCCGGAACATAAATTTTATCGGTGTTGGTTTTTCAACAAAAATACGAACTTTTTAGTAACCCGGCTATTAAATTCACAAACTTATTTTATCAAAACCATTTTTATGATTTAATTACATCCTAATTAAGACTAATGGGCCTAATTGTATTGGCTTAATGGCCTAAGCCTAGTTAGTAACTTAATTAGTATTTAATATGTTAAAAAGCTACAATTGGCAAAAAAAAAAAAAAAAAAAACTGACGGCCACACACTCAAAAAATTCAGAAACTCTCCCCACAACCCCTTACACGATACACACACACCACAAGTTGAAGGATTTTCGTGAGGTTAAAGGGAATTCAAAGCCAAGGTTCTTGCCCGTTCTTCGTCGTCAACGTTAATTCGTGCGTATAAAACGCAAAGGCATGCCATACATCTCCGTTTCTCATCCATCATGTCATAATATCTTTTTAAATATTGTGTGCATGAAGATCATGAAGTTATTTTCTGTATTTTTCGGATTATTGCGCTTATAGGTGTTAAATTCATGACTTTGAATCCAATAAATTGTTTTATGCATGTAAGGGGCTGCCATGATGTTAGGATATGATCAAGAGATGTTTATACATGATTTTAAAAGGTCCTATACTCACAAAAAACACTGCACCACAAGCAACTCACCGAAATCGTTATTTTCCTGTCATGGAGTTTTGGGGTTCAGCTTTCATGTTCTAAATGGAGGGCTGGCCTGGGCTTGGGTTCAGGGCTAGCCTAGAGTCTGGTTGAGTCAAGGGGAGAGTCCTAGCCAAGCTAAGACTCGGGTTAGAAGGGCTGGGAGGAGTCCTTGTGATCAAGGACTCCTACCCGAGAACTTGCGCAGAAAGTTGCGCGGCTTGCAGGGGAGTGAAGGCTCGGTCCAGGGCTCGTGGGCTGGGCTAGGGTAACTCATTAGGGTCCTATGAAGGGGCACTAGGGGTTGATTCGGGTGCTGGGGTAACGGCTAGGTCCCTAGGTGCACAAAGCTAGAGTCCACACAAAGTGCAACGCTCGGCCACTGCATGGGTTTGGTTAGGGGGTCACGTTTTTTGGTTGGGGCTGGTTCCTAGGTGTTCCTAAGCTCCAGTAGGGTGCACTAAGGAGTTGGTCAGGGTTTGGGAAGGTATGGCTCGAGGGTGACTCGACAAAATCGAGACACGGCTCGGGTGGGACTTTTGTAGGTCATGTTAGGGTTTTTCAAAGCAAAAATATTTGAAACATGGCTCACGGGGGTCGAGTCATGGTTCATAAGGGCTGAAATAATATCAAAAGTCTAAGTTGTAAGTTTAGGAATTTTATTCTAAAGTTTGGGATTTTTCGGGATTAAAACACCGTCAAAGCAATTAATTAAAGATAAATGAAAAAGTTTAATGTTTATGCTAAATAAAATTATGGGAAAAGTAATTTAGGCTTAAATAATTATTTGAGACATGTTATAGTCAATGAATTCAAGAAAAAGTCATAATCGAGGAATTTTACGTCTAGGGGTAAAACGGTCTTTTTAAACCTAAAAATTTGTAAACGTCATGGCAGTGCTCTAAATGCTATTTTTATGATATTATGATTATTTTTAAATGTTTATGAAATGTTCATGATTAAATTATGATTTTTAAATGTCTATGGGATTTTTATGATTTAAGGAAGACATTTAAAAGACATGTTGCATGCTTGGTTTCAAAAACAAAAAAATGTTATGTTATGCATGATTTAATAAAGTGATGTGAATGTAAAATGTTGAAGGAAGTGAAGTAATTGTGATTAATTCGATAATGTTGGAGATATCGTGAGGGCGACGGTCCCAATGGGAGCCTAACGATCGTATTTCTATTATTACGAATATGAGGATATGATTATATGAGGTTTGAGGTAAGAATGAGAATATCGTGATGGGAGAAGGCCCCAGAGGGAGCCCATTTATGAGAAAAGGCCCCAGAGGGAGCCCCGACGATCGTATTTCTATTCGAAAGAGGATAGGCCAAGGTTCAGTTGACGGGTGAGAGTGTCGCTGATGTCCCCACCGCCCAGTACTGTGGTTACATATAGATGGATCAATCGACTTTTGAGTTAGAGGAAAGTCACAATTAACGATCTAAATTCAACAAAGGAAAAGGAAAAGGAAAAGGAAAATGTTTATGATCATGATAAAAGATTACGTTATGTCATGTGGAGGAAAAAGGAAAAAGTTAAGGTTTATTTATGCATGTCATGAAATGTTTTTACGTAAAAGTATTTTCACTGTTGCATGCGATTTTACACGTATTATTTGTTATAAAGATTATGGTATGTTGAGTATTTAGACTCACTAGGTGTGATGGATGCATGTGAGTTTGAGGGAGGTCTTGATGGATGAACTGTCTGGACTGAAGGTGCACACAACCCGAGGACCAGCGCTTCTACATTTTCCGCATTTATGATCTATGATTCATGACTTACGTTAAGGATTTTAAGACTATTAATTTATGCTTTTGAGAGATTTTTGAGAGGTTTAGTATGGGCTATAATTTTCAAATAATGTTTTTGGATTGATAAAATAATTGGTTGTTTTCTTTTAAAATGGTTCCAAAATATTTTATGATTTGGCCGAATGCTATGTGAGGTTTGAAAAAAAAAATTCTAGTACTTTTAAAGCAATAAAAAGTGCAGACGTTTCAACCATAATATGGAATAAGACTAATTCATGAAACATATTTTAATATTGGCATGAACATGCATAGTGTTTGTGTTATCATTTTGTAATGAAATTGAAAAAGTAACATCAATAATGATACCATTGCCAACAAAATTTGATTTAGAAAATAAATTCATATAATTATCTAAAATTAAAATGTGTATCTAAATGGTGCAAGACTTGAATTTGAAATTAAATTTCTAGGACAACTTGGAATATAAAATATTTTCTCCAAAACTAGAAAAGCCACAATCCAAAATTAAACTACAAGTCCCTATAGCCTCCATATGTGAATGCATCTTGTTTCCCGAATAGATGTTCCGCTCACTTCCCATTGGCCTCTTTAGATTTTGCATACCCTGCAAAGTATTTGTGACATAGATTGTAGAATTAGAATCAATCTACCAGGTGTTATAAATCATATTAGATTCATAACAAACAAATAAATATGAGTATATTTCTTATTAAGTCAATTCTTGAATTTAGTGTAATCATTGTTCATGTGTCCTTTTTTTTACAGAAGAAACACTTGGATTATTTCTTGATGTCATGTTTGGATGAAATATTTTCTTTCCCTTTCTCCTTGACATTGGCTTGCTTCTTAGACTTTCCATGTGCAGTTATAAAAAAATTATCACCTGGTTTCTATCAACAACCTTCATTTCTCTTGAACACACATGATAATCAATACTTTGACTGACAATGAATAATTATGTGTGTGATATGAAATTTTGAAAGGTCCATATTGTTGTGGAATATTGCATAAAATGAAGTGAACGAGAAATATAATTCCACCTCAAGTATTTTCAATCGAGCCACTATGTCCTCATCTTCTGTGCTCCTGCACACCTTTCACACTTCAGAGCCTTAATGATGAGAACTCCATTATTAGGGTGATGACAAGGATCTTGTCTGAAGTTGCAAATTGTTCATCAATTGTCATAAATAGGTCCTTGACTTTTTCATGCCCTTCAATCGAATCATGAATACCAACATAGATATTAGTCTTTATGAACATAACGTAGAGGCGATTAGATCGCTCCCACTTTTCATAAAGGTTAACCTAATCATGTTCATTGAATTCATCTATGGCAGGTGGCTCGTCTTTTCTTATGGTGTAATCAATATTCATCCACCCTAATTGAAGGAGAACTTTTTCCTTCTAGACTTTGTAATTATCACCCTTAAGTTCGGGGCCCGGAGATCATAATTTATATTAGAAATTAACAGGTTGTATTATAAAAAAAATTAATAAACATGCTTATTACTTAAAATATTTGAGAAAAATATCATGTTTTACCAATGTAAATCATGTACAAAAATCTAGTTACATAACACTTGCATATGAGCTGATATTTTATTTCAATTAAATTTTACATAACTTGATAATAAAACTATCAAAATAATTTTTCTAACTCTTTAGTAAATTAAGAAAAATATATTTTGAAATTTTATCCTAATTAATCATATAAATATAATAAAAATCCAAGTGGAGTAAAATTTATCACATTTACATAATTAATAACAATTTTTGTCTATAATGTGACCGAAATTTACTTAATGTAAATCTTACATAATTAAGGATGTTGTAGCTAAACCTCAATTATTTAAAATTATACGGTTCACTGGACAAAAATGGTTTCACTTAATTCTTTATAAATTAATTATTTAATAACACAATTAATGCTTTCCAAGAGTGATACATGAAAAGATAGTGTTGGGTTCAATAATTGTCCCTACTTGATAGAGCGATCGAACCGTGATGCTTGAGCTATTGTGCGGTTTAAAAGATTTGAGTTGTACCATTAACACCAGCTATAGCTTTTGGTAAAGCGACAAACGGTCGGTCCTACAATTGGTATCAGAGCCAAGGTCACGAGTTCGACTCTCATTGATTGCAAGGAGTGCAATTATTTGGAGGGAGATTATTGGGTGCAATAATTGTCCCTGCTTGGTAGAGCGATCGAACCGTGGTGCTTGAGCTGCTATGAGGTTTAAAAGATTTGAGTTGCAACATTACCACCAGCTATAGCTTTTGATAAAGTGACAGGCGCTCGGTCCTACAATTCGTATCATAGTCAAGGTCACGGGTTCGATTCTCATTGATTGCAAGGAGTGCAATTATTGGGTGCAATAATTGTCCATGCTTGGTAGAGCGATCGAACCGTGGTGCTTGAGCTGCTGTGCGGCTTAAAAGATTTGAGTTGCACCATTACCACCAGCTATAGCTTTTGGTTAAGCGGCAAACGCTTGGTCCTACAGATTGATAGGTTTAATACCCTTTAAATACCTAACTCCTATACATGTCAATGTTCCTCAAGGAGATCTGTAATAAGTGAAGGCAATTTAAACAGGTCTATGAAGAACACTCTTAAATTATTTTTCATGTGTATTTCATAATTATTATTTAATTATCCATATTATGAATCTTTATAAGCCAAAATTGCAAGTTCCTCATTTGCATATTTTTTTAACATAATATTTAATTGCATACAAGATAAGGAAATAAATCAAAATATTTGACATATCTTATCAAAACAAATTTTAAACAAGAAAATTATCTATAGTTTTGGAAATATAATATTTCAAAAGATCAAATTTTAAAAATAATTTTTTTAAAAAAATTTTCAGCAACTAAGCAGTCCTTAAAATCAAAAAATCCCCAATTTTGAAAAAAACCCAAATTCAAAACATCCTCAATTTTGAAAAAACCGAAATTCGAAAACCCTACCTTTGAAGTCAACCCAATCGGTCGTCATACGAAACCCAACTCCGACAATTGAAGTCTCTGGCTGAAATCCCACGCCGGAGAGCGAATTCGATGTTTTGGCAGGAAAATCATGCCTCAGCCTACACGATTTTTATGTCTGTTTTTGGCCGATTTTCGTTCGATCTCCGAGCATTCATGTAGTAGCGGTGGAAGGGAAAGGTCATCCAAGATGAGACTGTCATGATGTTGATGACAACAGACATGGCCTGCTTTCGTTGGACCGGAATTACTCACGTAATTTCAAACAATTTTTTTTGTTTTTCGGCCAATTGCACGTAGCGTGGGTGCGACAAGTGGTCGGACGAGGTCGACCATCTGTAGTCGAGGACCGGCAATTCATTGAAGGAGATGGCAGAGAGATGATTCAATTTTGGGGCTAGGGTTAGGGTTTCAAAAATTAAGGTTTTGAATTTGGAGATTTTTTTAAAAAAAATATATATTTAATCGTATGAAAGAAGCGGTAAAATTCGTTATGATACCAATTATAAGAATGTATTCGTGTTAACAACTAAATAACATGATACTGAATGCGAAAAATGGATCAAATGGTTACCTCCAACCATTGAATTGAAGAGCCCTTTGAACATCTACTTGAATATCTTATAATTGTTTGAAAGTATTCTAAGAACTTCAAATCTCACTATAGATGGTGTTGTATAAATTTTGGTGTGTATATTTAGGAGCCCTAAACACCACTATTTATAGAAAACATAGAGCATCATCGAGTATGTTTAAATTGATTGTGGTTTATCATGATGAAATATTTTCTATTTAAAAAAGATTATTAATGTATCAATGTATAATTTTATCAAGAAATAATTTTGCACACCTAAATCTTTACAAATATATGACCACTAGATATTATAAAATATTTGTACCTAATTAAATATTTCAATTATCATCATATGTCTCATTTAACATAATAAGATATGATATCTTGATAACTATTTCTAACATTTTGACAAACCATGATTTTTCCAAAAATGAACTCTTGTGTTTTTATTGTTTCTGCTTCGGATATCCATTCAGAAGATAAAATATCTTTTCAATTTTTAACAATTTCAGTCTCTCCTATATATTTTTTAATAGTTAGTTCGAATTTAAAAATTGAGAGAGAAGAATTTTCCATGGAGACGAGATTTTCATCATGAAAATAATTATTTTGATTCCTTTTTTTATACACATAAAATGGGCAAATATCGTTGTATTATTATCTAATTTGTTTTTATTTGTGTGATCATAAAAAATTGTATTATTAGATCATCAAAACAATACTATAACTGAAAGGAATGCTTTGCTTTGCAAGACAAAAATTTAACTCCTAAAATTATTTTCCTTCTTTATAAGATTTTACATAGGAATTTTGTCATTCTAAAATAACGAATTTCTTAAACTCTGAATTAGATTTTTATTATTTGAAAGAAATTGATTCATAATGAAAGAATACTTCCCTTATTTTATAGGAATCTATTCAAGCTTATCAAAATCAATACAAGTCTATATATATTGAAGAATAACCGATACACGGAGATGCGTCTGTCTCGAAAGAATTTTCAGAAGAACTCACAAATACGAAGCATCGTAATTATATTGTGTCCGTTGAGTGTTGGAGATATCTGAAGACAGTGTTGATTGAAGATTTTGTTTTGTCGCTCCAGTTTTCGGCACCTCGTTTTGCATTCTTTGGTTTCGTTTTAAGTATGATTATTTGTTTTAGGATGCATTTTTTTTTTTCAATTTGTTGAGGAAATTAGTATTTCATTCAATCACTAGTATTAGTTTTGTAATTTGACTTTAAATTTTCTATTGATTATTTTACTCTTAGACATCGCACAATACTTGTGCATAATTATTTCCGAGTTATTTTAATTAATTTAATTATTTGTGTGTTTTATTATTTCGATGTATGTTGTCATAAGATATTACAACATTTGAGACAACATTTATATCTGTTACACACAAGTATTACCGTTCTTGTTAAACAAAATACTTTCAATAACAATCATGGTTTTAATTAAAATAAAGATAGTTTTGCATTACTAACATGTTTAAGCTCAAAACCTTTGAGAAGTTGGGAGCTTAAAGAGTCAGGAATCGGCGAGTTGGTAGCGAGAAAATCGGGTGGCTCAAACAAATATCACAAAGAGACCAGAACTTTTTTAATGTCGGTATTGTTTCTTTAATGGCTAGTTCTTCTAATGTTGCTACATAAATAGCATTAGGTTATATCTGGACTGAAAGATTACAAATAAACCAACATATGATTTGTAAGAGTTGTTTTATTTTAAATTTTTAAACATGAGACAAAAAAAATTGTTTTATTTTTATATGGGGCAGAAAAAATTTAAAATTTAAAAATAATAATTTTTTTAAAAAAATAGGTGGGGCTGGAGCCTACCCTAGCCCAAGGGTGGCTCCGCTCCTGATAACCGAGCAATGAGATTTGGATTGAAACCGATATTTTGTTCATTCATAGATTGTAATTGATGTTTACCAGTTATTGTTGATATATGTTCTTTTGGTTCAAAAATAACTTGACAGTTTTTATTTTCTTCATTCATTGAGTTATTTAACTAGAAAAATTCAATATTCCCAAAATTTTACAACAAAGAATTATTTTTTTCAAATTTCATATTTGTATAATTTTCGGTTATTATAAATAGAAAAATCACAAAACAAGCCAAATAATAATTGCACATCAATAATCATCAAATATTTCAACCAATTGATTATTATTCCAAAAATCTGCAATAATAGATTTTTAGAGTAAAAATTCAAACTCCACCTCCGATAACCGAGCAATGAGATTTGCTCAAATTTTTTTGTTGAACCAAAGCTGTCTAAGTTGGAAATGTTATCAGCTGAGCTGATTTTCCATCCATAGCTGATCTATGAACTGCACACTTGATAAAATATATTCGTAACACAATAATAATTTTTATTATCTGCAAAATTAAATCAAAATTGTTAGTGTTTCCATAACCCAACATATTGTCAGTTGATAGCACTATTCAGTAGTGAAAAATATGTCTTAAGGATCACATGGATATTAATTAAAATAATATATATAGAATAATAATTAATTTATATTAAAAAATAAACACAAGTATTCAATTTTCTTATCCGGATAAATAATTGAATATATTTCTGGTTTTAACTATCAGAACGAAACAAATATTGAATCATGCACGTATAAACACACACAAAATAAATTTATTTCTAATTAAACAAATAATAATACAATCTAAATTAATCGATACCTTTAGTTAAAAATATTATAACTTTGTATCCAATAATTAATTTATCCAAGAAATTAATTATTTAAATAATTTTAAATTAAAAAAATTCGACAATGTGATTAAACATTGAAGATGAATTAGTATTTAAATTAAATAAATACACAAAAGGTATCGATTTTTATATTTAGTTCCATATAGTACTTCGTAAGACGCTCTTTTAGGTCTATAACCGTGAGACGAATTGACCCTGACCCATAATTATCATGAATAGTAATACTTTTGAAATAAAAAGTAATAATTTTCATGAATTGGGTGGGCCAGAGATCTGTATACAAAAATTGATTCATGAGACAGTATCACGTAAGTTTTTTGTTTTTTTATACATTAAGTTAGAAATTTTTTTATTCAAAAACTACTAAAGTTAGACCAACCACAACACATTGATTTTGAATTGTAAATTCAAATTAACTAGAGTCGTATCCCAAAACTTGAAGTTCCAACACCAAAATGGGAACCGAATTGGATTGAAATCGGGTTACTCACGATGTGTGCATGTAAATTATTTTTTTAATATAAAATATAGTTTTATTTTTACATATAATTATGTATAAGATTTAATGAGATTAAAGTATTTCATATTTAAAGTTCTAATTTGTCATGTTTTGTTTGATTTTAAAAATAATTGCATTTATGGATAATGAGTATTTTGGAGAAAAAAATTGGTATGACATACTATACAAAAATTGTTAATATTCATGACTCAAATTTAATAATAATAATTAATAATAACACAAAAACTCAAATGAGACGGTTTCACGAGTTATTTTGTGAAACAGATCTTTAACCCGATTCAATTTATTGAAAAATATTAATTTTTATGCTAAATGTTTCACTTTAAGTTTGAACTCGTGAGATCGTCTCAATATTGGTCAACTCATCAGGTTCATGACATGAAGATTGCATGTTCGAATCAGACTTACACAGTAATAGATATAGATGTTCGTGTATTTAAAAACACTCATAAAAAATTTTCAACTCTATCATCTTGATGGCATTAAATAGATTATATATTAATACACACACACTAGTAAAAGATGCACATGCGTTGCATGTGTTATTATTATTTTAAATTTGATCAAATAATATTAAACAATTAATACGAAATTATTTTCAATTTAGAAGAATTGCTCGATTTAAAAGGGAATTTTTGTTTAGATATTTTTTCTAGAGTAAGTCTCTTGTGAGACTGTCTCACGAATCTTTATCTGTGAGACGGGTTAACCTTACCGATATTCACAATAAAAAATAATATTCTTAGCATAAAAAGTACTACTTTTTACCCAAATAAGAAATTCGACCCACGGAATTGATCCGTGAGACAGTCTTACAAGAATTTTTGTGTTTTTCTATGTAAAATATGAAGTAACTTGAATGAGGTATTTAGTAGGGTAAGAAGGACAATTATGAAAATAAATATTTTTGTGTCATCTAAAGTAATTACCAATAACTATTTTATAAGTTAACTTAATTTAAAATTATATTTTGAAGACTTTTTTAAACCATTTATTCCTACCAATTTGTTGGTACGTTCCTACTTCCTACTACTAATCTGCCTAACCAAAAGTCAACCCAACCCAAATATATATATAAATATAAATAAGAAAACATATATATATATAATATAAATAAATAAATCTTTCGAGCATCGATTCTTGGCCTCAAGCGTGGTGCTGTTGTCTACTCTCCCCAAGCGGACTTTTCTTCTTTTCGCGTATTAGCCATGACTCATATCCTTCCACGATTTTTCTCCCTTCCTTCAAGAATTCAATGTTTTTCTTATTTTTCCGATTTTTTTCGGTTTGTATGATTTAGATCTGCTGATTTTCTTGCTTCAATGATGATAGATTTGATTAAAAGACATTTGTGTTGAACCTGTGTTTTATTTTCAATTTTTTGAGTAATTTTTCATCTGGGATACATTTAATCTTGATCGAAGTTGCGGCTTTTGTTAGTTTTATTTATTTTTTGAATATTTTCTTAACTGGGTTTCACGTGGGAACCAAAGAGATCGTGATAGAGAAAGGGCTCAAGCTCGGACTACTGGTAAAGGCAAGCAGAAAGATGATGGGTTGACCCCTGAACAACGCCGCGAAAGGTATTTTTTTTTATTATTTTAAAAAGTTTTCAAGATTCGATTTTTATCTTAGAAGTTTAGATGTTTTGATTAAGATCTGAGTTTCCATTTATGGCTTGATTCGGTCAATTTTGATTTTTTTTGTCCATTATGCTTGACTGCTTGAGCGTCAATTGGCTTAAGATTTCTGCTTCTTTGAATTCAAATATATTAATATTATATACAAGTTTTTTCGTGTGTTGTCATGTCTTTTTTTATGTAAGTTGATTCTTTTTATGTTTGGAATTAGGTCTGTAATCATGGATATGGAAATCTTAATGTAGATAAATACTCTCCAGTTTGTGTGTCTTATAGTCTTTGGTAATTAAGTATAAATAATCTGAATTTTGTATGTAAAGTATAGCCTCCAAGAATACACTAAGCCGACATCCCTGTTTATAATCACGAGTTTGTCTCTATTTTCGTTCCATGATTCATCTATGTATTTTTTGTTGTTAATTTTAATCATTTAATAGAGTTTATATTTCACATTAATTTTAATGGATTATTATTATTTTTTCATATCATGTGTGTATCTGTGCATGTTTACATAGGGACGCGAAGGCGCTTCAAGAAAAAGCAGCAAAAAAGGCGGGTCAGGCCGCATCAGGAAGTGGTGATGCTGGAGATAAAAGCAACAAGAAATAGGGAAGCATCCTCTATTGATGGCTTTCCTGATTTCATATTTAATGTTTGACAAACTGTTGTATACTTCTTTGTTCTCCTTTCTCAATAAGATTTTCAGAGCTGAATTTCTACAGTTGATATATGAAAGATAATGGATTGTTGGGAAACATTGTTTCTTTCATATCTCGTTGAATTCACTTTTTTTTCGTTTTGGTTTCTAAGATGATTTTGATCTTTTGTTTGAAGTAAGTGAAAAGGAGTTTAATATCTGCATCTGGAGCGTGATTTTTAAATTTTGACCATATGTGTTGTTAACTTGTCTGCAGAAGCCAGAAAAGCATATGTACTACTATTTTAAAGATGTTGGCTCGCAATTTTTGTACATTATATTCGAGAACATCTACTATTTTAGGGGATACGATCTGGAATGCTTGTTTAATATTTTTTGATAGAAAAATATTAGATAATTGTCTGAGCTGTTTTGATAGAAAAAGCTTCTTGCCATGTTCAATCAATCGAGATTACCATAATGTTTGTTTTGAAGTTTTGATATGGCATATTTTTTATGAGTCGTGAGTGCTTGAGGAGCTCGTCGATTGTTAGAACTTTGATGGCATAATCATCCTTAGTTTCTACAAATGCCAATTTTGCACTTCCATATCTCATAGGCTGCATAGATTAAAGGCTAAATATGAAGGGATACTTCAAAAAGTGCAAGTAAACTGAATTCAAGTGTTTTTTTTTGGGGTAGGGGCCGGGGTTGGGGTTGTGGGGTTAGTTACTCTTCACATTTCCTTTCTTTTTCCTTGGTAGTTTGTTACCAGTTACATTTTGTTAATGTTACTTGAATTGCTCACAAGTCCAAATTTTAGTTAAGTTGGCTCTTTTGTTACATCCGAGATTCGATTCGTTGAGGTCCTTAAATGTGCATTAACGATGTTAAAGAATCCAAGCTTGACATTTGAAACCAGAATATTTGATGTTAGGTCTCTTTAGTCTTTACCGCTTGCAGCCTGAGGTTTTATGTTTCAATCCAGTTTATTCTTTCTGTTCAATCGTTTTACATCTACGAGTTTGATAATGTTTTTTCATGTGGTTTAAGGTGTTCTATGACGAATCCTATGTAGAACTGAGAAATGTTCTTATCTGGAGCTGAGGGTTTTTCTGGAACACTTTCTAGTAATATGATTCTTATGAAATGTCCTCAATATCATTGTTTTCGCGTTTGGTGGAATGGGACATTGGGTGGAGCTGGAGCAGTGTGGTAGGATGGAGATGTGAAGCAGTAGGGTAGATTGCAGATTTCAGTACACCACTCCTTAGCCGTTGAATCATGCATCGCGCCTTTGGAAATCGCAGATTTCATGCATTTTTTTTAATTCAAAGAGCAATATGGATAAAGTAGAAGAGCATGGAAACTATATGTTTTGTGCAGCAGTTGCTCATTGTTTGATCATACGCAGTGTGCGTGTGGTGATCCCACCATATATAGAGTTGATACTATGGGAAATTCTTTTTCCTTTTTGGTCTAAATCCTTGATTTCTAAAGCGACATGGGATCGATACTTGTTATTTTGAAATCTTAACATATCGAACTAAATTCCTGGCAATAAAATTTTGACGATGGAATTAGTCTTACATGAATCATTGATGCAGCGTGTATTATCAGGGTCTTCTGCTATGGGGTAAAAGGACACAATAAATATGTGATTAATAATCCAATTTAAAAGGAGTAGGCTCTTGTGAGAAGGTCTCACAAATCTTTATTGTGAGACATGTCAATCTTACCGATATTCACAATAAAAAGTAATACTCTTAACATAAAAAATAATATTTTTTCATGGATAACTCAAATAAGAGATTCACTTCACAAAATACGAATCGGAAGACTGTCTCACGTAAGTTTTTGACATTTAAAAGATACAATTTTAATTTTGGTTACAAATATATGTTGTTGGTGTTTTGGATTTTTTTTCTAATATTTTTTTAAAACATATTAAAAAATATGTTATTACTTTTTCTTTTAAAAAAATTTCAGCTCTTTTTGAGAAAATGTTATTTAATAATTAATTTTTTTGTTACAAATATATGATTTCGATCGAGAAAAAAAAAATCAGCAGTGCGTTCAATTTTTTTTTTAATTTTTTATATTGTAGTTCTTAAAAAACTATTTTTTTTTTATATCTTGTTAATTTTTCTTGTATAATTTTTTTTTTAGCCATTTTAAAATTTTTATTTAAAAGTTAAAATATGTGATTAGTACAGAAAATATTTTTTAGGGATATAAGAAATAATTCAATTTAAAAAATATAAAAATTTAAAAAAAAGACTGAACCGGTCGAACAATAAAAATGATACCAAAATATTGACAAGATAAAAAAATAAAATTTGTTGTGAAAAAGTAAAAATTTATGGTAAAAAGTAAAAATCTCAAACTCTCAAAATTTACCAAACTACACACTTTATAATATTTTTCTCTCTACTCAATTGTGATTTTCTTCACAAATGAGAGATCTATTTATAGGAAATCTTTACAAATAATCCAAAAATAAAATACATCATTACCTACGTCATCACACACTAATTTTCAATATTTACAACTCTTATTTTCAACATTCAAATATTCAATACACACATTTTAAATATATTTTTCAACACTCCCCCTTGTGATGATGATCATAATGATTGTCTTCATTACGTGTTTTTATAATGCCTCGTTAAAAACCTTACTAGGAAAAACCCAGTGGGATAAAAACCATAGCAAGGGAAAAAGAGTGCAGTCATGTAAACTCCCCCTCATGTTGACACGAACAATTCTTCACAAATTTCGTAGATTGCGCATCCCAATATTATATATATGCTTTCTGAATATTGACGTAGGAAGCGCCTTTGTGAAGAGATCTGATGAATTTTCACTTGATTGAATGTGACGAACATCAATACATTTATTCTTCTCAAGCTCCTTGGTGAATGCGAAGAACTTAGGAGGAATATGTTTAGTTCTGTCGCTTTTTATGTATCCTTCTTTCATTTGAGCAACACATGCAGCATTATCTTCATATAATATCACATGCTTCTCGTTGAATGATAATCCGCATGAGATTTGGATATGTTGGGTCATTGATTTTAACCACACACATTCACGACTTGCTTCATGTAGTGCAATAATCTCGGCATGATTTGATGAAGTTGTTACGAGCGTTTGTTTCTGTAAACGCCAAGAAATTGCAGTGCCTTCACGAGTAAAAACATATCCAGTTTGGGAACGTGTCTTGTGTGGATCAGATAAGTATCCAGCATCGACATAACCAATTATACTTGGATTAGCATCTTTTGAATACAAAAGTCCCAAGTCTGTCGTTCCTCGTAGATAAAGGAATATATGTTTAATTCCGTTCCAGTGTCTCTTTGTTGGATATGTGCTAAATCTTGCCCAAAAATTTACGGCAAAAGATATATCAGGCCTTGTACAATTTGTAAGATACATAAGGGCACCGATAGCACTTAGATATGGTACTTCTGGACCAAGAATATCTTCATCTTCTTCACATGGTCGGAATGGATCCTTTTCTATGTTGATCTAACAACCATTGGAGTACTTAAAGGATTTGATTTATCCATATTAAAACGTTTAAGGATCTTTTCTGTATAATTTGTCTGGTGAACAAACATTCCACATTCTTTTTGTTCAATTTGTAAACCCAGACAATACTTGGTTTTTCCAAGATCATTCATTTCAAATTCTTCCTTCAAGTATGACACAACTTCTTGAATTTCCTTATTCGTTCCAATGATGTTTAAATCATCAACATATACAGCAATAATTACGCATCCGGATGTTGTTTTCTTAATGAAAACACAAGGGCATATTGAATTATTTACATATCCCTTTTTCATCAAGTGATCACTTAGTCGATTATACCACATTCGACCAGATTGCTTTAACCCATATAATGATCTTTGTAATTTAACAGAATAACATTCTCTGGTTTTTGAACTTTGTGCTTCAGGCATCTTAAATCTTTCAGGGATTTTCATATATATATTACTATCAAGTGATCCATATAAGTAAGCTGTAACAACATCCATAAGACGCATTTCTAAATTTTCAGATACCGCCAAGCTAATCAAATACCGAAACGTAATTGCATCCATCACGGGAGAATACGTTTCTTTATAATCAATTCCAGGCCTTTGAGAAAAATCTTGTGCAACAAGTCGAGTTTTATATCTCACTATTTCATTTTTCTCATTTCGCTTTCGAATAAAAACCCATTTGTATCCAACAAGGTTTTACACCTTACACCTTCAGGTGTAAGGACTATAGGTCCAAAAACATTACGTTTATTTAGCGAATCCAATTCAACCTGAATGGCTTCTTTCCATTTTATCCAATCCTGCCGATTTTTGCATTCACCAAAAGATTTTGGTTCATGATCTTCATTATCATTTATGATGTCGATTGCCACATTATAAGAAAATATATCATCAATTTCTTCTATCTCTTTTCGGTTCCATATTTTTCCAGTATTAATGTAATTGATAGAGATTTCATGATTCTCGTCAGTTTGTGGTTCTGACAGAATATTTTCATCATCATGTGTTTCTTCAGGAACACCATTCTCTATTTTGTGATCATCGTGTTTCTCTATAAATTTTCTTTTTCGAGGATTTTTATCCTTGGAACCAACTGGTCTTCCACGCTTCAGGCGTTTGATGACATCATGAGTATCTTCAATTTGTTTCTTTGGAATTTCAATTCGAGCAGGGGCATTTGCAGCATGTATATATGATTTAGTTACCCCTTTTGTGTCAGCAAATGCATCTGGTATTTGATTGGCTATTCTTTGCAAGTGTACAATTTGTTGTACATCTTTTTCACATTGCTTTGTTCTTGGATCCAGATGTAACAATGATGATACATGCCATGTAATTTCCTTTTCGGTATGTTTCTGTTCTCCCCCTAACATTGGGAAGATTTCCTCATTAAAATGACAATCAGCAAAACATGCTGTAAACACGTCGCCTGTCTGAGGTTCAAGATATCGAATGATTGATGGACTATCATAACCGATATAAATTCCAACCTTTCTTTGAGGTCCCATTTTCTTTCGTTGCCGTGGTGCAATAGGCACATACACCATACATCCAAAAATTCTCAGATGAGAAATGTCTGGTTCTTTACCAAATGCAAGCTGCAATGGGGAGTATTTATGAAATGCACTTGGTGTGATGCGAATTAATGAAGCAGCGTGTAAAATTGCATGTCCCCATATAGAAATAGGGAGCTTTGTTTTCATAATCATTGGTCTAGCAATCATTTGCAGACGCTTAATCAATGATTCAGCCAATCCATTCTGTGTATGTACATGAGCAACAGGATGCTCAACAATGATTCCCATAGACATACAATAATCATTGAAAGTTTGGGAAGTAAATTCACCAGCATTATCAAGTCTAATTTTCTTGATTGTATAATCGGAAAATTGATTCCTCAATTTTATTATTTGAGCAAGTAATCTTGCAAATGCAACATTTCGAGTTGACAATAAACATACATGTGACCATCTGCTGGAGCCATCAATCAATACCATAAAGTATCTGAATGGTCCACATGGTGGATGGATTGGTCCACAAATATCACCCTGAATACGTTCAAGAAACATTGGTGATTCAGTTTGGATTTTGGCTGGTGATGGTCTTATAATAAGTTTTCCAAGAGAACATGCTTTACATTGAAACTTATTATTCTGAAAGATCTTCTGGTCTTTAGCAGATGACCATGTGTATTTTCTATAATTCTTCGCATCATTGTTGAACCAGGATGTCCCAATCGATCATGTCAATTGGTTAATATTGAAGAATTATCAACTACCATGTTTGATTCAATCGGACTTATATGTGTATAATGCAATCCAGTAGGGAGCATTGGTAGTTTTTCAATCACATATTTCTTTCCTGATTTATATGTGATAAGACACATATATTTCTTATTCCCTTCATTCATTGTTTGAGTATCATACCCATGGGAATATATATCATTAAAACTCAACAAATTTCTTTTCGATTGTGGTGAATATAAAGCATCATTGATCACAAATTTTGTACCATTAGGTAACAAAAATTGTGCTTTACCACATCCTTTAATAAAGTCTACAGGACCTGATATTGTATTCACCGTTGTTTTTGTTGGTTTTAGTTCCAAGAAATATCTTTTATCTCGGAGGATAGTGTGCATTGTACCACTATAGGGTATGCAAACTTCAGCTTTGCTCATAGCATTTTCCATTTTTTGAACTTCAAAAAATATGCAATGAAATAAAATTACTGGCAATATATACTTAAATATAACACATATCATAATTATACAATAAAACATTATATGGATACATGAAAAATAAATTATTGTACATTTATATTCTACCACTATATTGTTCATTTTCAGAGAAATCATTGAGAAAATCTGCAGCATCAATATTGTTCATTTCTATCCCACCAACATATTGATCATTTCCAGAGAAATCATTCATAAAATCACCAGCATCAAAATGAGTTGAATTACTCAAATGGTCACTGCGTTTAGTGAAGTTGGTCTCCTTTTCTTTCCCCTTTAATGATTCTTTATAAAGTTTACAAAGGTGTTCAGGGGCTCGACAAATTTTGGACCAATGTCCTGGAGTACCACATCTGAAACAAGAACTCTCATATCTTTTTGAGTGATTCTCATTAACACTTGTATTCTCATTATGCTTTTTCTGTGGATGGTTTGGGACGCTCTTTTGAGATGAATTATAAAAATAACTATCTCTATTGTTTTCAAAACCACGGCCTCGACCACGACCACGGCCAATTCCACGTCCACGTCCACGTCCACGTCCACGACCTCGTCCTCGACCAAAACCTTGTCTTTGAATTTGATTTTGGTTTCCAGGTTTAAATTCATTTTTACTTACAGCATTTACTTCTGGAAATGCTGTTGATCCAGTGGGTCGGGACTGATGATTTCTCATTAATAGCTCGTTGTTTTTTTCCGCCACAAGAAGACAGGCGATGAGTTCAGAATATCTCGCAAATCCACGTACTCTATATTGTTGCTGTAGAGTAATATTTGATGCATGAAACGTGGAAAATGTTTTTTCAAGCATTTACGATTCTGTGACCTCATGTCCACAAAATTTTAGCTGCGAGATTATTCGATACATCGCTGAATTATAATCGCTGACTTTCTTAAAATCTTGGAATCTTAACATATTCCATTCATCACGGGCGGTCGGAAGTATAACTTCCCTTATATGTTCAAATCTTTCTTTCAATCCTTTCCACAAAGCCATGAGATCTTTTTCAATTAAATATTCACATTTCAATCCCTCGTCGAGATGTCGACGCAAAAATATAATGGCTTTTGCCTTTTCTTGTGATGTCGATATGCCATTTTCTTTTATTGTCTCACTTAGACCCAATGACTCAAGATGCATTTCTACATCGAGAGTCCATGGCATATAATTTTTTTCCCGTGATGTCGAGCGCAACAAATTCGAGCTTTGTCAAATTTGACATGGTGGTACTAAAAAAAATTACGATGCATTTTATTAGTTAATGAATATTGCAATACAAAGTAATGGATAAGCAACAAGTACAAGCATTTGTAAAAATAAAGAAAACACACGAGGAGGATATTCTCCGATAAATAAAAGACTCGTGAGTATGATAACCAAAATAATTAAAAATAACCTTGAGAAAGCCATCTTCTCTTTTCTTCGAAAATTTAGTGAAGAATAATTTTTAGAGAAGAAGAGAAAGTTGGAGTGATTGAATGTGTTTATGAGATCATATTTATAGGGCAAAAACTAGCCGTTTTGTTACCGTTTATGACCGTTGATGTATAAAAAAATAAAGGTATGTATTTGTATAATTTTATGATAATAATATGGTGTATATAATATTAGACATATTTAAATAATTATGTATATCATATCATATTATTATAATGATGTGTCATAAGATATTTTATTTAAAAATCTTATAAGCTTTTATACTTATCGTATCCTTTACCGGGAGTGTGGGATGTCGTCTTAACATCCTCCCAGGATTTATAACAAGTTTTTGAAAAATTTATTTTTATTATTAATAATAACATTATATTATATATTAAATATATACACGATAAATAAATAACAGTAAAATAAATATTATTACTTTTGTTACCTTTTTCTTCTGTTTGGAGCTTAGAAAAGGATGGAGGACTTTTAGAGCTTCGTGCTGATAACGTGTTGTGAAAAAGTAAAAATTTATGGTAAAAAGTAAAAATCTCAAACTCTCAAAATTTACCAAACTACACACTTTATAATATTTTTCTCTCTACTCAATTGTGATTTTCTTCACAAATGAGAGATCTATTTATAGGAAATCTTTACAAATAATCCAAAAATAAAATACATCATTACCTACATCTTCACACACTAATTTTCAATATTTACAACTCTTATTTTCAACATTCAAATATTCAACATTCAAATATTCAATACACACATTTTAAATATATTTTTCAACAAAATTATCTTATATAAGTTTTTCTTGTTCGAACGATTTAGTTTTTTTATTTGTTTAACATTTTTTCGAAAATTGGATTATATCTTAAATATTTAATAAAGGAAAAAATTATTTTTTGTATTTAAAACTTAAAAAAGGAATGAGAAAAATTAACAATATAAGAAAGACGAAAATATTTTTTTTAAAAAAATTAGAATATAAAAAAAACTTGATTGTGTCGTGTTTTTTTGTTTGACTAGTTCAGTTTTTTTTCCAATTCGTTTCTTTTTCACATTTTTTAAAATTGGATTATTTCGTATATATATAAAAAAAAATTGTTGTATTTAAAATTTAATTTTTATTACAAATATATGATTAAATGGATTATTAATCACATATTTGTAATCAAAAATAAAATTTTTATTTTTAAATAGTGAACAAAACAATTTCATTTTAAAAAACATTTTTTTATTGTACTTCGTTTTGCCCCCACAACACCCACTAATGTTCCTGATCCTTATTATGACACAACCTCTAGCAGAAATTGAAAGTCCTTTTTTTTTTTTTTTTATGAAGTAATTCCATTAAAAGATGTAAAAAGAGTTACAAATACAAGTACATTGGGCATCCCCAGAAGATACACATAAAATCGAAACACTGCATAATAAATGATTATGCTAGGTCATTCGGTTCTGAAATCTCAATTGACATACAATATTCATCAAATGCTTGTGATTGAATTCAGCAGCATTGTCAAGACGAACGGACTTGAATGAGTTATTAGATAATTGAGCTTGTCATTTAATAATGCGACCAAGTAGTTTGGGAGAAGTTATATTTTGATATGAAAGCAAACTAAAATATGATCACTTAGTTGAGACACCGATCAATATCATGGAATATCAAAATTGTTCACATGGTGGGTATGTAAGCCCACAATTATTCTCGTGAATTCTCTCCAAAAAGATAATTTCAACATCGATTTTTGTAGGAGAATATCTAATAATTTTTAAAATCTCGTGATTTTTTTCCATGACGACTTTTTCCATGACGACTTTTCCAATTCTGGTTCTTTAGAGACATTATAGATACAGATTAATGAAATCAATTTTATAAATATAATGATGAGAATTGAATGATATTTTAGATTCTATTACTATGATTGGTTTCATAAGAAATGAAAAATAAAATGAAATGACTAATACAAATTTGATTTCAATCTAATTATTGGTAATGCAAAATAAATAGTAGAAATTGAATGAAATTATTTGTAAAGACGAAATCATCCTTTATTATAAAAGAAAGAAACTATAATTATATTAATAAATTCAGTAACTTGATTTCAAATGTTTTTTTTAATAAATAAGTGATAGATATATTTTCTCGAAATATGTATAAATAATATTTAATTCAACTCGATAACATCAAACATTTTGCAGTTAACAAAATAAGAAAAAAGATCAACAAAATTATTTCAATTAATTACTAAATGAACAATTATTTCAACTAAATATAAAATAATCAAGATATACGCTACAAAAAAATTGGTGTTAGCGACAATTTTTGAAAAACCGTCGCAACAATTAGCGACGGTTTAAACAAAAACCGTCGCTAATTTAAAACTTGCGACATGAATAAAACCGTCGCTATAGCGACGGCTCATAAAACCGTCACTAATTAGTAACGGTTTAATGATTTGCGATGATTTTGATTAAATCGTCGCCACAATTAGCGACGGTGTTAATAAAACCCTCGCGCAATTTTTAATTAGCGACGGTAAAAACAAAAATCGTCGTTAATTATAACGATGGCATAAGTAAAACCGACTCCCATTTAGATCGGTGACAGTTTTGCTTAATAGCGATGGTTTAAGCAAAAACTGTCGCTATTAGCGACGATTTAATGAAAAACCGTTGCTCAACCGTCGCAAATTTTCTATAAATATTCGGTTCTCAGTCCATTTTCCCTTGAACGATTTTAGTTCGATTTAGGGCAAGTTTTTTGCACTTCAATTCTTAGTAAATTTCTGATCAGTGTGTTGGTTAAAATCATGAATTTTTAGCTTGTAATGCAGGTCGTTTTCCAGCTGATTTTTTTGCGCGTGCACAGTGCTACAACATCTTCTACGGTCAGATTGTAAGTTTTTTGTAGATTTATACATAGTTTAATTAGTTTTTGTTGCATGTTATTTAGAAATTAAATAATATATATTGCATGTTTAATTCGTTATTAAAATATTATATAATTTAATTTATATAAATTATCAATATTAAAATTATAAATAGATATATGTAAAAAAAATCATGATTTATCAATCATATATAATAAAAATAAATTTGAATTAAATATGTAACGTACCATACTTTTACTGCTTGAAATTTGCGGAAAAATTAAAAATTTTCTTGAATACGAAAATAAAATCAATACGGTCGTCACTACATCATCCATTCACCAATAAAAATTTGCTGACAAAATACTTGTTTCAAATATCGTGACCCACATCAAATCAGAGTATTTTAAACTGCATAAAAATCGTAAAAATAACGTGGGCGGTCCTCGGGTTTAGCCTCCCTCTCAGTCCAAGCCTGCTCCTTGGTCCCCACCTCCTGTCTCCTCATAAACACCCTCACCTGCATCGATCAAGTCTAGTGAGTCTAAAGACTCAACACGTATAAACTGGGAATAACGAATAATACATAATAAAACCACATGCAGTTTAAAAATAGAACATACATACTTGAAACTTGAACTTGAAGTAAACTTGAACATTCATACATATCATAGACGTGCCATAACGTAAAAACTTTCATAAACATGCTTGCATACTTGTGCATACATGAACTTCATTATTTTGCGTAGAGATATGTTTCAATGCAAGTGACCCATAACATAATCGCCTGATCAGACTAAACCACAGTACTGGGATGACAGGGGCAAACCCACTGCCGCATACATGAGATCCCCGTTCATGCTTTAACGGGTGGATTGGTCCCCGTTCATGCTTTAACGCTTTCCAATCCTGATCTAAACCTGTTCATGCTTTAACGGGGTGGGTTGGTCCCCGTTCATGATTTAACGCTTTCCAACCCCATACATACATTGGTCACAAGACATTTAGCATACCTCAAAAACTTGAAAATAATTTTCTTGCACGTCAACATACTTACTTGGCGTTGAGGGATCCGTTGGACTTCGACTGGGGCCACTGCTGCACATGCTAACATGAATTTAAGCTTAACTTACATAACCTAGACGTGGGTAATCGTACTCACCCGAATCAATTAAATAGCTTAAGGCATCCTAAAACGCTCGGGACTTGACCTCATTTTAATCATCGTACTAACCCAAGACATGAAACTCCAAGACACAATAACATTTCCCAAACATATATGGTGCACACGGACCCCGTGCATGGGTCCGGGTAGGGGTCCGTGTGGGCTCGCAAAAAGGAACACTCGGAAGAAGCAAGGACACGGACCCCGTGCCCAAGTCCGGCTCCGGGTCCGTGTAGACTCGGTAAACTTTGTCGTGCAGAAGGGGGAATACACGGACCCCGTGCACTGGTCCATGTGGGGGTCCGTGTAGTCTCGGTCAAAAATGGCACCAAGAAGAAACAAAGGCACGGACCCCGTGTCAGGGTCCATGTGAGGGTCCGGCTAGGCACTGAAGGTCGAAACCTGCGTGAAAACTTGACATGATAATTCATTCTCCTCAACCAACCCAAATGGCTATGAATCGACACCTCGAGACACATCTTAGGATGCTACGACATTGTACCAAACCCAAGTAAATCATTAAAATTGTTCCCAAGAGCGACAAGCAACAACCAACAATACAACCCGAAATTCGACACCATTTTTCTTCCTACGACTCTTGATTCAACTTGGGCCTAACAACACGAAGTAAGACGCCACATAATACTCCCAATATCATTCTTGACTTACCTAAACGCAGCACCGATCACCCGTCGATTCCCAACGAAGCCTGCAATAAATAACTTCAAAAAAAAACACAATTTTTCGTAAAAATCGCAGCTTGAGCAGTTCCACGAAAAACGTCATAACTCACTCATTTTTCATCCAAAAATTTCGAATTTTATATCAAATCGAAGCTATCAAAAAATTCTACGTTTTTCATGTTGAAAGTTTTGCCAAAATCTGTACCGAAAAATCCCAGTAATTCAAAATAAAGAAGGATTTGAAATTTCAGATCTAAAATTCTCTTCAAAGCACATCCAATAAAATTTCTGCTCAAACTACTACATAACATTCACATGTTTTCATACAAAATGCATCAAAATTTATACTATGACAAGATCGACGCAGGAATAACAGATTATACGCGCCTTTTGATATTAAACGTTACCGAACGACGTCACCGAAGCGGAGATAGAAGCGAGGTTGATCCGGGGCGATTGTGGCACTAAAATCTTGCAATAAAACTCACGAGAATTTGCTGGAATAAGGGGAGGGAAGGGGCGGGTGCTCTCTTGTTCAAGAACCCTAGGTTTTGCTCTTTAAGAATACTAAAATCTGAAAATAAAAAGTGTGTGTGTGTTGTGTATTTACGTGAGGAGTGTGTGTAAAAGTGTGTGTGCGTGTGATAGGTAGTCAATTTAGGGAAAATTATTGCTTAATACAATAATTAACATGCTAAACAAGGTGCTAATTAAAAAAGTTAACTCAATTAACAATTAATTAAAATATTACCCCCACTCATCTTTAAGTAAAAATCCCTTAGTGAACAAAAAAATAAAGTGCACACTAGCAAAACTTTAAAAGTTTTAAAATGTTAAAATCACTTAGTGAATAACTTTGGTTTTAAAATGCTAAACTTAATAAATTACTTAAAACGCCCCATTCTCAACTTAAAATAAAATTCCATCTTTTAAAATGCCAAAATCGTCACCGGTATTTTCCTCGATCCCGCCTCGAATAATCGCCTGAAACATGAAACTCGAAAAACATTTTACGTGCATCACATAAACATAATTAATTTAAAATAATGCATTTGAATAAATCATGCATGACTAAAACTCAATTTAACTTAAATAAATGCTTTAATAATTAAATGAATGGAAGAGTTATACGTGTACTGAATTTGGGCACTACAAAATATATTATTAATCAATGTTGGGCTAAAACAAAAATCAATAAATTAGATATTGATGAAAATCTTAAAGAAACATTATGCAAAATAATAATGGATTCAAATCAGGATTCTGAATATAGTAATGATTCTGAAAAAACTTCAAAATTATATGATTCAGAAGAAATTCTTGAATCAAACATTTCAGATCAAGAAGAATGTAATAATTGTATACAAGAAAAATATTGTATAAATCATTTAAGTAAAAATGATGATACAAAAGAAGAATTTTATAAACTTATGTCTCAATTTCAAGATCTTAATATTAATGTATTAACTAATAGTAATATTTTAGAATTCCTTAAATTGATTAATAATCCAATCTTAAAATCTACTATTAAATGGAAAATACTGCTTCAACCAGTAGCAATAATATTCTTGTTAAACAAGAACAAGCTTATTCAATGAAAGAAGTAAAAAATCTTTTACAGCAACATATAGTAATCAAAATCCAGTTACTATACAAGATTTAATAAAAAAGATTAATAATCTTAAAGAACAAATAAAATTTTTACAACAAAATAATAATAGTTTACATTATAGAATTTCAGCAATTGAAAATAACAAAGAAGATTTAGTTTTCCATCCTGAAAGTTTTGATAATCTTCAATACATTTCATTTCCCGATCCTAATAAAAAACATTTATATGTTTTAAGCATGATTATATCCTAGAAATGGTATACTAATATTACTTTATTAATAGATAATTCTTAAAAGAAGAATTTTGTAGCCATGATTGATAGTTGTGCAGATTTAAATGTAATACATGAATGATTAATTCCTACTAAATATTTTCGTAAAACTACTCATATTCTTTCTCATGCAAGAGGAGAACCTTTAGAAATAAATTATAAATTGCCAAAAGCATATATTTGCAAAGATAAAAACTGTATTTAAACTAGTTTTTTATTAGCAAAGAATATTTCTAGCCAACTCAAACTTGGACTTCCTTTTATTTATCAAATTTATCCCTTAACATATGTTGATGAAATATGTATTATAGGAACTTTTAAAGATAATCATATTTCTTTCAAATTTATAATTAAACATGTTCATAGAATTCTAAATGAATTACAAGAAAAAATACGATAATTATCGTATGAATAAATCTTATATATTTATTTAAATTTTAGATTTTTTGGTCATATGATTGAAAAAGGAAAAAATAATTCCTATACAAAGAAGTATAGAATTTGGTACAAAATTTCCACATATTATAACAGATAAAACTCAGTTACAAAGATTTTTAGGTAGTTTAAATTATATTTCTCCTTATATTAAAGATCTTACTAAGGATTCTGCTATCTTATATGATAGGTTAAAAAAATCCTTTACCATGGTCTGAAAAACATACTTTAGCTGTTAAAAATATTAAAGAAAAAGTTAAAAATCTCCCTTGTCTTATGCTTGCTAATCCCCGATGAGATAAAATTGTTGAAACTGTATATTCAGATATAGGTTTTGGTGGGATTTTAAAACAAATAAACCCCAAAACAAAACAAAAATATCTTATTCGATTTTATTCTGGTAAATGGAATAATGCCCAGAAAAATTATTCCACAGTAGCAAATGAAATTTTAGCTATTGTCAGATGTATTTTAAAATTTCAATATGATTTATATAATCAAAAGTTTATTATAAAAACTGACTGCAAATCTGCAAAATTTATGTTTATGAAAGATTTCAAACATGATGTTTCTAAACAAATGTTTACAAGATGGTAGGCTCATTTAGCTCCCTTTGATTTTTAAATCATTTATAAAAAAGGTGAAGATAATCACTTACCTGATTTCTTAACTCGAAAATATTTATCTTAATGTTTTTATTTACATATATGAATTCTCGAGCCAGAGGAGAGTCCTCTTATAGAGGACAAAGTGGTAGGGAAAAACCCCCTAATATTATTGCACAGCATGGCAAACGGAGGTTAATAGCCCAGAACTTATCTAGTTCATCAGCCAGTAATACTGAGCAAAATAATGAGTTATACAATGAGTTTCAAGAATTTTTGAAACAAAAACAGATTCTCAAGCTTCAGCATCATATGCTAATATTATAAAAGAAGATGATAATGTTTATGCTCTATATACAGAGACAAAACACCGTTAATTAATTCTTCTTATATAAGAAAAAGATACTCAATGGGAGAAAACTCCATGGACTATCATGGAAAGATATTTAACCAATACATCATATGTATATGGTTCCTACAAACAAATAGGATTTTATGAAAATCTTCTTTTATCCACAAAAAGTGTTGATATAACTTACCTTTTCAGTAATACTCAGCAAAAAAGAAGTTATAATTTCTCCAAATTCATTATCAAAAAGATAATATCTATTGAAGAATGAGGTATCTCTTCATTGGTTGAAAAAAATTTATTCTGAAAATCATAAAATGAGTTTTAAATTCAATTTTTGGGATTATATTGAAAGTTTTAATAAAACTCTATTTTATGAAAATGAAAAAAGGAAACATACATGGTTTCTAAAGATTTGTGAAAATGTTTTTCATCATCCTGTTCCAAATTGGTTTTTAATTTGGTGGAAGATATTTGGTCCATCTGCAAATATTTTACCAGAGGTTTTTATAACACCCATGAATTGGTTAAATGTTTCTCCAAGTATTAAAAAATCATTTTCTGAACATTGGATAGATGGAAAAACTTTATTTTTGTTTTTCATGGAATTTGGAATCCCATGGATCTGGAAATGGCAACAAGAATTTGGGTACACTGATGAGGGTATCCCTTGCATATGGCGAGTCAGTTCCACTAAATTTTGGGACAAATTATTGCGAGATGATCCAGAAACAGGAAAGCCTTATAGTTATGACACTCTTCATCAAATGGAGGAGAAAATTTCGTTATACCAAAAAGAATTTTATAATCAACAAAAAAAGGAGAAAGCCCCTATGAGTCCATTTAAGATTCTTACTCAGAAATATTCTGAGATTTATTCAAAAGAAAAAATGATTGAGGTTTATATTGAAGAAATGAAGAAGGGTCTTTTTCAGAATATAGGATGTTCTGATTCTAAATCGGATAAATCTATGGCGTCTGAATCCAGTGAGAATCAATTCATTTATCTAATGTAGATGCAAGATGCTCAAGATCCTAAGGATAATATTCCTCAATTTTCTCAAATAAATGATATTTTTGAAAATCTGAAAAATTCAATAAAAGATAATATTAAAGATGATTAGGAATTCATCTTTAATAAAGTAGTTGAGATATCACAATCGAACTGGTGTAATATCACGAATTAGTGGAGTTGGTGGAATATCACATCATGACATATCATAACAAAAATGGGTGGCATATCATTGTAGACCTTTTGAATTTTGTACCTATTTGCTTTAATAAAGCATTGTACTGTTTATATTTTTAGTTGGAATCCGGGGTTTCATGTCGACACTTCCATCTATTTATAGGTTCATTATGTGTTCTTAGAAAAACACAGTCGAGTTTGCTCCCATCTATTTTCTCTTGTAAAAAACTCTTCTGAAGTATATCAATAAAAGTTTCAAGTTCTGTACACAACTTTGTAAGTTTATATTGTTTTTATTTTCTGTTTTATTTACTGTTTAAAAATTTATATTTCATAGATTAGCTTGAATGACATGCTAAAGTATTCGTGTTAAATTATTACCTTACTATGACATGATCTATATTTATTTGTAACTTGAAATTAAATTGAGATAATAAAATATTTATTTAAATTTTTGAAATTTAATGTAATATAAGAGTCTTTGGTTAGAACATAAGATAAAAAATGAACCAGGAAATGGTAAACACAATGTTCGAGTTTAACCACGTATCAGATTCACTTTGATTCCAAAGCCTCAAATATTATATTATATTTATATATTTTATGTATGTTACGGGACATCTATATTGTTGATGTCTCTTCTTTTAACTAAATTTTTTTAAAAAGATTTTTATTGATTCGGTTATCGACGATTTTGACAAAAAATATTTCGGATTGTTTACTCGTAAAATTTCGATTTCACGAGTGAACAAAGTTTACTCGGAGTTGATAAACAAACATCCTGCCATCCCTAAATGAAACCAAACAATAATCAAACAAATATTCCAGGCTGCCGCGCCGATAATCGGAGCTAAATCATCCCCGTTCCGCTGGCTCGCGACGAGGAGGATGTGTCACTGGACCACCAACTGTTTGATAAATTGTGGAAAAGAGAAATCCCATCAAAGTTCTGGCTTTGAGAGAGTCTTCTACGGTTACTAAATGGCATCTGTACTCTCAAGAAGAATCGCCATCTTGAAATCGCTGGCGAATACTCATTCGTTCTCATGCTTTGGTCAATTTTTTTCAGATAGAGCCCCGGGATTTTTCGGTCATGAAAGGGAAAATTCTGTGACTAGTAGGATTCATCTTTCGCCATTGTTCATGGATAATGATGCTGGCTTGAAAGACTGCAAGATCGAACTCGTGGATGATAAAACCTGGCGAGTTTCTTCGGGGTTAAAGGATGCTTGGATAGCCAATGAGAAGCTTGAAGTATTTAGAACCGGGCCTTTGTTTCGCGGTCAAGATAACGATGGTGGTATTCAGGTGTTGAATTCTGTCAATTTAAATGCAGATGAGCATGATTTTGATGATATTGAGGATATGAGGATTCGCCGAAATTTGTTTTATGAGCTTAACAAGGATTCCAAAGAGTACGAAGAGTATAAATTTGATTTCCATAGGAGGAAATCTTTGAAGGAGGGGAAGGATAACAACAAAAGCAAAGAGAACAAGAAGAAAGAAACTTCAAGTCCGAAATCCATTTCTGGGGTTGAAGAAACATCAAAGAAGGATCGCCTGACAAAAATGAAGAAAAATAAAGATGATAAAACTGAAATCCTTGACAATAATAGACTAATGATGGATCAGTTTCGTGAATTGGGAGACTTAAGTGCCGTAAAGAAGCAAAGAGTTCCCACTTTCAATCAGCTGACGGCTCCCTATCACGAGCCATTTTGCTTGGATGTATACATATCAAAAGGCTCAGTACGTGCTAGCATCATTCACCGGTCGACTAGCAATGTTGTAGCCGTGTCACATTCTATTTCCAAGGATATGAAATTCGAATTGGCGTCCACTAAGAATAGAAGTGCTTGTGCTACCGTTGGTGCAGTGTTGGCTCAAAGAGCATTGGCCGATGACATACATAATGTGATCTACACTCCGAAAAAAGGGGAAAAATCGGAGGGGAAGGTTAAGATTGTGCTTAAATCCATTGTGGATGGTGGGATTGATGTGAAGGTGAAGCGGAAACAGACGAACTTGAAAAAAGGTAGAATTTTTGGATTGACCAGATGATAAGGACGATAATAAAACAACTTCCCATGTTTTTTATCCAAGTACAGTACCGAGAATAATCAGATGACAGCCTTGGTATTTCTTGTATTTAATTGCAAACTCTGATTTTTGGGAAAAATTCTATATATTTCTTTGATTTTCCTTTCTGTTTTCATGAGCTATAAACAAACATGGGGTTTCTTTGTTTTATTTATTTCATTTCTCTGTTGCCTTGCATTTTGGCTACATTTCCTTGGTCTGAAAATAGAGCAAGGAATTTAAGAAGACAAAATTTTATGTCATGATTGTAGTTAAATTATAAGCGTTCATCCATTCTTCTTTGACTTTGATTGGTCCATTTTGTGTCACGAACTATAAAAATTTTCTTGAACTGAGCAAGTTTATCCACCTGACAAATGAAATGTGCATAATGCTTAAGGTCCTGATGGTTTATAGCAACAAAAACAGGGCATAGAAGTTTATGCCAGTAGAAGAAAGCAACAGGGAAATGTATTTGGAATGCTCTATATTATTATTCATTGTAATACTCTTTATATAGAGCTTGAAAAACATAACAGAAAACCAAAAAACCTTCCTAATATCAATTCAAAATAATTCAAAAAATATTTCCTATAGACTTGGTCAATTGACCAATTATTTAGCAAATCTTGAACCAAAAGTGACGAAGGCACGTTTCCAACACTCCTCCTTGCCTTAGTACTTGCAGAGACCTATTTGTTTCTTAGCATTTTAAATCTAGCTTGTGGTAGAGCTTTGGTTAAGATATTTGCAACTTGATCTTCATTCTTGCAGTAATACATCTTGATTTCACCATCCTTTTGTACTTCTCTTAAATGAAACAACTTGATCTTGAAGTACTTAGTCATTCCATGAAAAATGGGATCTTTTGAAATCGCAATTGCAGCTTGGTTATCTACATGAATCTGTGTTGCTTCATTTTGCTCCATATGTAAGTTTGCAAGTATTTTTCTGATCCAAATTCCTTGATTTACTATAGCATAGGCTGCTACATATTCTGCCTCTGCTGTACTTTGAGCTATCACATCTTGCTTCCTTGAACACCATGAGAAAAGACCCGATCCAAACCTGAAACAAAAACCTGTTGTATTCTCATATCATCAATAGAGCCTGCCCACTCACTATCAGAAAAACCATGAAGCTTAAAAATATGACAGTAAGAATATTTAATGCCATAATTTGTTGTGCCCTGGATATATCTTACATATCTTACAATCCTTTTTGCAGCTTGAAAGTGCACTTCACTTGCACAATTCATGAACCTCGAAAGTAAGCTTACAGCAAACAATATGTCTGATTTAGTGGCTGTAAGATACATTAAGCAACCTCAACTCTTTCTGCTCCATCATCTTTCTAAATTTTTTCCTTCGCGTTCATTGGTGTGCTGGTGCTTTTACAATCTTCCATGTGAAATTTTTTGAGTATTTCTCTTGGATACTTTTGATTTATGAAGACTCCATCATGATCTTGCTGCACATCCATACCTAAAAATAGGACATTGGACCAAGTTCTGTTATTTCAAATACTTTGAGCACTTCAACTTTAAATTCTTGTAAATTTCCTCGTTGCTTCCTTTAACAAGGAGATCATCAACATAAATAGAAACTATAATTAAGTCGGCACTTGTTCCTTTTACATATAATGTGCTTCACTTGGACCTTTAACAAATCCAAGACTTTGAAGGTTTTCGTCGATCCTGCTGTACCAGGCCCTGGGGACCTGCATAAGTCTATATAAGGCCTTTTTCAACAAGTAGACCTTCTCCCCCTGTCCCTTTATTTGGAATCCTCCAGGCTGCTCTACATAAATCTCCTCTTGAAGATAACCATTTAAGAATGCAGATTTTACATCCAACCGATAAATATTCCATCCTTTTTGCGCTGCCAAAGCAAGCAACATTCTGATTGTATCCAAGCGTGCCACTGATGCAAAAGTTTCTGAGAAATCTACTCCAAACACTTGACTATACCCCTTAAACACATGTCTGACTTCGTATTTATTCAAAGAACCATCTGCATTAAGTTTGGTCCTGTACTAGACCCGTTTGACTCCAATGATCTTTGATCTTTCTGTGTTGAGTCTTATCCACCAACTCCCACGTGTCATTTTTTCAATCATTTTGAGCTCCTCTTTCATTGGTTCAATCCACTTGTCATCCTTCTATGTTTCTTTATATTCTGCAGGCTCAAAAATAGCAACATCACTTCTTTCATAAATATCAGATTAGGATCTTGTACCTTGAACTGGTACATCATCTATGTTGTTATCAAAATATTGTCATGGTTCTTCCAATGACTTCTTCATAGACTCCTCCCAATTCCATTGTTTATCCTCCATAAATTTGACATCTCTGCTTGGAAAAATTTTTCCATTATGTGGTTGGAAAATTCTGTAAGCCTTTGAAGAATCTCTGTATCCAGTAAAAACTCCTGGCTCAGCCTTCTTATCAAGTTTCTCTCTTTTTACCTGTGGCACATAAAAAAAACAAAGACTACCAAAAGTCTTTAGATTCAAACTTTGTCTTATAACCAAACCAAGCTTCAAATGGAGTTTTTTCTTGAAAAATTCTTCTAGGCAGCCTATTCAGCAAAAAAAAAAAAAAAAAACAGCAGCGTTTGCAGCCTCTGCTCACAACCTTTTTGGCAACTCCTTCTCATGCAGCATACACCTCGTCATTTCCATTATACTTCGATTTTTTATCTCACTTACACCATTCTATTTTGTGGTGTAAGGAAATGTGAGTTGGTGTTCAATGCCATCTTCCTCGCAGAACTTTTCAAATATGTCATTTGTATTTTCTTTCCTGTTATCTGACCTTATTTTCTGCATCCTGCAACCACTTTGATTCTCCACCAATGCTTTCCAAAATATACTAGCAACTTCAGATTTGAATTTGAGGAAGTAAATCCAGCAAAATCTGGTATAATCATCAATAAATATAAGGTAGTACTTATTACCATTTAAAGATGGCATTTTAAGAGGTCCTCCAACATCTGTGTTTGCAAGTTGCAGCTTGTGTGTTGATTTTCAAGTTGTTTAAGGGAATGGTTTTCTGGCTTGCTTGCCATATTGACAAGACACACAATCAGATAGCTTGTCTTCCAGCAAAGCAATGCCTTTCACCAAGTTATGTTTCTGCATATATAGAAGTCTATCGTGGTGGAAATGCCCGGGCCTTTTGTTCCATAATTCTGCATTGCTTACAGTGCTCGAAAATGCTATTTGCTACTCCTCCAACATATTTAAAGCAAAGCTTTTTGCTTTCATTTTCACCTTGAACGCATCTCTACCCTTTGAATCTTTGGTCAAACACCATTTATCTTCAAATATAACTTTGAATCCTTTTTCGATTAACTGGCCAACACTAAGAAAACTTTTATCAAAATTAGGCACATATAGAACATCGGTAATGTATTTCAGATCTGTTAGATTTTCTATAGCCACTGTTCCTTTCCCTTTGACTGAAAGAAATTCACCATTTCCAATTTTTACTTTCGAAATGATTGTCTTATCTAGCTCTTTGAAGAGTTCTCGATCATTAGTCATGTGATTTGTGCAGCCTCTGTTGATCAACCAGGAATCGTTAGAAAAATTTCTTGATGAGAAACATGTTGCAACAAAGAGTTGCTCCTCTTCATGTTGCTCAGTAGAAGCCTTTGCCTCTTCAGGTTGTTGGGAATTGCAAACCCTCTCCATGTGTCCAATAATACCACATTTGTTGCACTTGACATCAGGCCTCCACCAACATCTCCTTTGGGGATGGTTTGTCATATGGACATGCTGGATAGATCCCATCCTTGTTTTTGCCATCTTTACCTCGAAGAGCACCCTCCATTAATAGTTTAAGATTAATCTGTGTCAGTATGTCTAAGTTCTTTTCATTGGGAGTGCATATACGTTGGCATTAGTCAGAAAAAAACTAAAATTGTAAAAAAAAAAAGATATAACAATTGGATTAAGATATAAATTTGACAATATAGAAGACTGAGAAACAAACAATTTGAAATAATCCTCTAAAAAGTTACAAAAATAACCGATTGTTGAGAAATTATATTAAATTTGATTTTAAATCGAGCAGAAGAAATTAAACATAATAATTCAAAAATCAATTAAATATTTTGTAAATGGTTTGAAAATAATGCGAGTTGAATATATATAAACGGTTTGGTTGAAACATTTTATCAAATATTTTGTATTCAATATTTTGGTAATTGAAAAAAAAAACCATAAAATGTTTACCAAAACAACAATAATTAAATGTTACAAATAAAAACACCTAAATTTGTTTACATATGTTTGGAAATTAATAACACACATTTTTCTTGGATTTGCTCTCATTCTAGCTTGTTTTCTTCTTATAATCTGCTCATAATACGAATCTCCATCAAAAGCTTATGTTTGATCTACAAGGTGTCGTATTTATAGCATCCAAGAGTGGTATGAACATTAAATACAAGAATGTCTGTTTGGAAAATTCTGCTGGCCACTTTCTGATATCAATCTATTTTTACTGTAAACTTGATTTGGTCCAAATCTAGCTCTTGCTAAAGATGCCTGGCCAATTCTGCTGCACCAAGTCTAGCTATACCAAGTCGAGTTGCTCTTTTTTCTTCATTATAACTTTTGATTCGTCGATTTTTGGGCAAAGTGATGAACTAGAAAGTTGTATCACTTTCTCTTACTTTTCCATTGAATCACGAATCACTCAATTTCGAGTTTGTATTATATAAATATTATCAAAATACCAGATTATATAAAATCTTGTACTTGTTCTTCATTCAGTGCAAAACCGGCAATTTCATCGTGATTTATCACCTTCTTAAGCTCTTATTCACTTCAATTTTGGAAGATCATTGTGTTAGCTTCGTAACGCATACTGAATTATTCCCTTTCGAGAATCGAGTTGAGAGATATGACCAAAATACCAGAACTGATCATGTCTAATCGGATGTATCCGTGTCATCCACCATCGGTTTTCCTAGATAACATGCGAATTCGTCAAGAAATTCTGAGGGATGATTTGTGGAAAATTGAGTTTTTTATTCAACCGTTTTGGTTGCGGGTCATTTTCATCACCGAGTGATGAGATATGCTCAAAACAATAAGTTGCGCCAGATTTTCAGATTGACTAAATTTGAGTTTTAGCTTTTCAAATCTTTCAACTTGACATCTATTAACTGCATGAAAGCATGCCAACTTTATATTTGACTTCCTTCGTAAATGAAGTAGATCCCGAATCGATTTTTGGTTATAATTCTATCTGTTACACAAAAAGAAATAGGAAATTTATTCAATAATACAAAACAAATTGGGGAATAAGTTCACAAATAGCAATCAAATCAATTCTGCAATTACGAACTATAATAAACATATATACAAGGAATAAAATAAATATGAAGGGAGTATTATAAAATCTATTAAAAATATGCTAACTAATTAGGCTAGAAAGATAAAAATTTCTGGAATTTGTCGAAAGCTTTTTCTATTGAATTTTTTTTGATGATTTATGAGTTGTGTTCCTTCCTCGGATGTTCCATCATCTCTTTTCTTCAAACTCCTCCAAGTGATTCTCCCTTATTCCCACGATGACCGTAACTTCCCCGACGTGCATCATGAGTTTGACCCAGTTTTTAAACGACCAAAATTCCTTTAATCTAATGTGCTCTAACATTGGGTTTTTAGTTTGTTTTGGGTTTACCAGAATTTGGGTCCAACGTATGTATTTAAAATTCATCGCAATCACTATTAAAATTGCATAATTTGATACGAAAAATATTTAAAATAATCTCAAGTCAATAAATTTGATTCATTATATCAAATTCATCTATCCAAACATAACCTGAATCAATTAGATGAAATAAGAAAATTTAATAAGTTGTATGATTGCTAGTCTTGTTATTAATTAATTAATAAAATATAAAAAATATCAAGTTTGCGACGAGATATTAGGTTCAAAACTCAAGTATAAAAAAACATTCAAGCTAAAAAAAATTTAAGTGAGGATAATTTTATATTTTACAATATAACAAGGGGAAGTTGGGCTAAAATCTCTCTGACATATTTTTATTAGTATTCAATCCCCATATGGATTTTTTATACGACAATCTTGACAAAAATATTTTATTTGTCTTAAGAGTAATGCCAGATATACACCTTAGTGTACACCTTGGTTTACATTTTTTTTATCAATGACCAAATTATCATTGGTTAACAAGATATTTATTTCTTTTCATGGGTAATTTTGTATTTGGTAAGTAAAAATGTAAGTTAATGTAAAACAAGACGTACACTATAAGGTGTGCATTCGAAATGACTGTTGTTTTCTTAATGTGGATTGTAGGTTTGGATTTTTTATTTGTTGAGGTTTGTTTCGAAGGAAGTTGAATGAGAGCAGATGATTATTCAGACTCTGTTTGTTTAGAATAATTGACCATAGTTAAGCTTTCTCTTGATCCTCTTTTGATTTTGAGCAGCTTCTTGTTGAACCCCGATTTTTTTCTTCATGCACATAAAGTTTGGGTCGAATGACAACCACATTATCAGTATCAATCATAGTGGAGGAAGTGTCATCTTTTTCAGAAGTGAAACAAAAACCAGCATCCTTGAGAAGTTTGATATGAACACTTCTTTTGAACCATGTCATAGAGTGACTTGAACAGAACATATGTCCAGTTGACTTGAGTTCCAGTAGTAATGACAAAAAAAATCACCTGGACCTTCTCTTTTAAACAATTGTCAAAGGTTCTGGCCTTTATCAAGATAGATTTTGCAACAATATCGATCAAGACTTGAAATTTCATTTGCATCAACTTCTTGAAGCACGATGGAGACAAATCTTCTCCTGAAGCCGAAAATTCTTCAAAGAAGTAGCCATATCTTCCTTGGAGATGGCTGAGAAATCAACAATCCAATCGTGGGAAGAGAAGAGATGAAAATGAGTAGAGCTTCATCAATAATAAATGTATTGTTGTCATGAGAATAGACAACCTTCCATTCAACAAAAATAGAAGCTTTGGCATAGAAATCCAGAAGCGTACTTCTGTAAATGATTGTTGGAGTTACCAAAAATTAACGGAGGCCATATGTCTCCAAGGCTTTGAACATAGCCACAAGGTTGGCATCTCAAACAATGTATACATATGTAAATTAGATTTGGTAAGCACTCAGAGTATATGCATTGGATATTTCTGCCCATTTGAAGGTTAAAGAACAATCGAGAGAAAGATTTCCATAAAATTGTAAAGATTGCAGAAAGAAAGCAGAAGGATCGAAGATGAATAGATGCAAAGTAAATGATGCAAAATAAATGTACAACCATAAGTTACAAACACACGGACACACGTCAGCATATTTGCAGTTAGTTAAAAATTTTAAGAAAGACGAGCTAACAGACTGACCAATTGCATAAAAGTGCGAGAAAATATTTTGAAAAATAAAAGCAGTAGGTTGTCCAATATTCGGTTAATGATAAAGCAGCACAAGGTATAAATTTGGTATATTATATGATAAAGTCTTCTAAAAAGAGAGAATACTGGAGAAATTCCAGTAATGACACATTTTTAGAAGAAACACTGTCTTGTCAATATAATAAAGTTGGCTTATTGGCGCATACCATAGTGGGGTCTTCGAATGGGATGAGTATTTAATACAACAATATTTTATAGAATCTTAGTCATATTAAACAATATTTCCCCTGAATTGATGTTTAAGATAACTCAATGAGACTTAAAACATTGCAAAAATAACAAAATTTAACCTCGAATAATGGTTTAGTAAAGATGCATGCTACTTGTTGATGAGTAGATACATGTTCCAAGCAAATGTCTTGGTTCTGCACATGATCTCTGATTGAAAACTAATGAGTTAGGTTGTTAGGCCCATGAGTTCAAAGAGGCGTATGTATCTCTATCTGCTGTTGTTGTCTCATATCCCTTAAAGATCTATCTTATTTTTTTCCTATCGTCGGTCATGTCCCCAACAGAGATATTATTACATGTTAAGATGTGACTCTATTTTTTTGAGACCCGCTTAATCAACAAGATCAAACGACACAACATCAGCAGCTTAACGTACATGAACTTCTAATTTATTCTTATTTAAACTTAATTCAAATCAGTTCGGTAAATGGGGATCACTATTGAATTTTTAAAATATTTCACTAAGCATATATTAATTTTTATTTAAAGGTGCGACCAAAATTAGATTGTTATTATAGCTTTTTTTAATAGCATTGTACATAATTTTTTATTATGATAAAACTCACGATCATTATTTTTTAATATTCGATAGATAAACTTCTAAACTAATGCAGTAGACTCCAAACCACATTAGACAGATAAACCGTACTAGAGCATTCTTGTGCAACAGACTCACATCAAAAAATGTTGATAATGAGAATCGAACTTCTGGTGGTCAAACGTTCCCTACTCCAATTGACACACTCTTTGTGAACACATTGTATATAATTTTTAATAGATAGATGTAAACGTCGATTAAAAATAACTCTATTCAGGCTAATTTAAAAGTAATTTTACATCAGAATGAGGCAACAACCCTTGCATGGTCCTCCTTTTTACTCCCAAATAACCCCAACAACCAATGCGACACACTTTGAACCAAGAAATCTTAATTTTCGAAATATAAATGATACATTTTGATTTCCTGGGATCAATTATATAATATCTTCTAAAACTATAATATTACTTGATTAGAAGTAGATTGATCCTGTGGAGATTTTGTTAATGCCGCATCTATATCGTCTTTAAGGATCTGTTCAGGTAGCAAGACTCTGAAAACGGCATAGTGGTGATTCAAGTTTTTCTCCCCTTGCTACCTGTGTACGCTACCCAGAGCACCCTCCTTTGGATTCGGGAATGCGTAAAATACACGTTTGATTCTTTGATGGACAACGGCCATTGCACACCTAAATCACAGAGTCAAGGAGATGATTATGTCCTCGAAGGAATGTAAAATTGAGATGTAGTTCATGACCGAGGTAAGATTGCTGGGAAAGACATGGGAAAATATGTTAGTTAAACTCCCTTTTATAGTGCTTGTAGATTGAAATGATATATTTTATTGTTTTACGATATGTAAGTGTGCAATATTCATAAAAAAGTTGCATTGCAGGCCTACATTCATGAATTTGGTAGGATCTTGCGACACTCATTTTGAACCCTAGATGATCATTGAAAACGATTCTACCTAGTATCCTAACACCCTGACAACTTTATTTAACACTCGTTAAAGCTCCATTTGCAAGCACACTCAAGACATGAGGAGGGAGAGAGAAGGGCTAGATATGGTGCATACACGGTGCCAGTAATCTAGATAAAGTAACTTACATGATGCATGGTTCCCACACAAAATATATGTCATAGCCAGTGCATAAATAAGGTGTCGTCGCATCACAATGAAACCCATCAGCGTGCTCATTCATGTCCACCTCATCCTTAGCATGAATGATACATTGTAGCACAATCATATTCAACAATTAGATGGAAAGATTCTACACACAAGTGTATTGAAGTTGCCGCAGTTAAGGCTTTAGTTGAATGCAGATCAGCTCACATTACAGGTAGATTGTCGAATGCCATACACAAAGCTAATGCTTGTCACCAATGAGAAATTCAGGATCTTACATTTGTATTCGTCTTCGATCTTTTCAAAGAAGACCCTGTCGGAGAAGACACCTCATGATCCTTGCTACTGAAATATGCAGAATGTCCATTTAAAGGAAAAAGATGCACGTCCCTTGCAGCAGCTTTCTCAATTGCCACAAGGGCAGCATGATGTAAAGGGTGACAAAAATCAGAACTTGAATGAAATTGGGGCTCAATCCAAGCCAAAGGATTTAAACAAGAAACATTGTCATATTTTAGGTTTAATTCATCATATGAGCATTTGACAAGAAATAATGGATCATTTTTAATTTCAGCGGTCTCATGCATGGTAGCTGCTTCAAGCTGTTCTGCAGTGATGGCTTTCTTGCTAGTGAAGTTTAAAGCAGCATTGCGAGATTGGACCTGGTCACATGCGGAAGCAATAACCTGGCAAGTTGAAGGATCCACTATAACAGCAGCATTGACAACCTGCCAAAAAGAATTGGCTGATAAATAAAATAATAACTAACACAAATTTCAACAGTCAATCAAAAAAATAAAAACAAATATTATAATGGGATACTGCGTAATAAAAAACCAATGGAGAAATGGTGATGCACAGACAGAATTGCACCTGAATAAGGATCAACTGAGTTTAGCTGAGAAAAATTTAACATTATGAGTAGTAGTCTTAAAAGTGAAAGCGCATCAACTCAAGGTAAGTTAGAACATGAAGTACGTAAAAGAGTAATTTTGAGCCGCAGAAACTCACACTGAAATTACTTGAAGGTTAAAGGCAAGACATGAGTCTTCGTCACAAAGTACAAAATCTATTGGACCGATATTAGTGTAACGTCCAAAAATCAGCCCACGTAAACCACATGCATACAAATTAGTTTAATTTATTAAATGTTTTATTTAATTTATTTTAAATGCTTAAATGATACATAGTATATGATTGAAGGTCTAAGTGCATGATTTCATGAAAATTAAAGATTTTATCCGAATATTTGATAATAGGCTGGGGAAAAGAGACCGATGACGACCAAGATAAAAATATTTTTATTAAATGTTTTTGAGGCTTGATAAAATGATTAAATATGATTAAAATTTTCTAAAAATGCTGGAGCCCAAATTATTCTACGAGACGAGCTCGATTTTATCCGAAAAGCCGGTTTTGGTCAAACAAAGGACTTTTAAAAGCCAAAAATTATTATTTTTGAAAACAAATTTTGTAAACTTTTATTTTTCAATTAAATAGGTCTTAATGGACATAATTTACCTAAGATTAGTGAGCCTAATTATTCCTAAATTGAAAAGCCCAAACACTAACCCATTAACACCAAAATTTCGAAAATTATAAAATAGAAAACTAGGGTTCTTGAGAGGCATACCATCCACACACTTCACACAAAACACACACAAGATTTCAAAATTTTGAGAGCAAAAATTCAAGGATTTTCGTCGTCCGTCCGTCCCTCTTCGCAACCCACGCCAACAATCGAATATTCGAGCATTTTAAACGCAAAGGCACACTACTAAACCTTTTTTTTTTGCACTATTCAAATCATATTATGCATGTTTTATGTATTTTAGCATGAAAAATATTTGAGTACAGATCGTTTAACGTTTGGATGATTATTTTCATAGTTTTGATAATTTTACGATTTGTTTGAGAACGTTATGAATTCTAAGGGACATGCTGCCAATATAAGACGTTAAAAGGCTAGGAAAAGGGTCGTTAGGGGAAAAAACGAAAGCCAAAACCGAGCTGGATAAGGAAGGAGGGTGAACCTAGGTTTGCTAGGGTTTCCTTGAGACATAAGGACTTGGCTATGAGGGAGGCTGCACCAGGGCTCCACCAAGCATGCTCACGGTCCTGTGCTGGCTGCGTGTAAGGGCTAGAAGGAGTCCTAGCATGGCTGGACTCTTGGACGTGCATGGAAGAGGAGCCGCAGCCAATTTGGGGAGCTAAGGCTGTGCGCGTGGCTTGTTTCGGAAGGAGAGGAGTGCGGCTCGGTGAGGCCTGGTTAGGGCTGGTCAAGCAAGGTCTAGTAAAGTCCTAGTTGGGTTCCTAGGCGGCTGGAATAAGATGGCTCGAAGATAGGAGGCCGTTGTCAAAGAGTTTACATCCATAGGTGCGCGCGGCATGGCTTAGGGCTGGGGGCTGATGCACTAGTCTAGGCTAGGTCGGGAAGGGTCCAAGAGGCTTTGGTCGGGGTTAGGTCCAGGGTGGTTCGAGAAAGTGGGAAGAAACATGACTGGTTTAAGATTAGGGCTCGGGTGAGGCTTAGGAAATAAGAAGGGTCCGAACCATGGTTCACGGGGTACGAAAGGTCTGATAGTGTCCCGAAGAATTATAATACAAGCTAAATGATATTTTAAAACGTTTATGATGAAAATATGAAATTTATATATGCTAAATTTGTACGATTTTTCCTGAAAAAATGCTATTTTACTAATTTTGAAGTTCACTATATTTTATGAATAAAAAGGAAAAAAAATATTTTGAAAGATGTGAATTGACTGTGACAAATATGATATGATATAATTGAGAATATCGTGAGGGAGAAGGCCACAGAGGGAGCCCGTTTATGGCAGAAGGCCCCAGAGAGAGCCCGATGATCGTATTTCCACTTACGACGAAGCCTAGTGCCCGTCCCTATGCGCAATGGTGAGCTAAGACTGATCATTCGACCACATGATGATACGATTACAGCTAGTCACTTTCAATGATCAAACTTCACCCAAAAATGACATACGATGATGGAAAGCTCTACGATTTAATGACTTATAATTTTTTTATGCTTACAAATTTATGCTAGCTATTTTAAATAAAATTATGCTTTTTATGCATGTGTCCGTATATGTATTATTTGTTACTCATTGTTAGAACGTGCTAAGTCATTAGATTCACTGGGTTTGAATGGTTGCAGGTGAGGATGAGATTGAGGGAGGCGCTAACGCTTGAGTAAATTGAGTCCGACAGTACACTCGAGGGACATTTATTTTTTTGCACTTATTAGTATTTATTATTTAAAGTTTTTACGAAAATATTTTGAGGATTTTTTATTTAGAGTTTCATTCTTTATTTGAAGTTTAATTTTGGATTATTTTTAAATGTTGACGTATGATTTTGGTGGTTGAAAATTTATGGATTTTTATGAATTTAGGATTTTGAAAATGTTGAGTTATTTTGGAATGTATGTTTCGAATTTAAAAAAAAAATTAGTAAGATTTTAAAGTTAAAAAGTAGAGGACATTTCAATTAGACACTCTGAGAGCAGCGCAAGCAGAAAGCTTGTTCAAGGATGCAGCATGCAGAAAAAAAAATATTACTCACTCCAACACCAGATTTTGCCAAAGAAAATGCAATCTTCATGAAGTTGAAGAATGTGATCGAATTCTCTTCACTAAATCCAGTTATGCCATCAATATTGCTGCAATTAGAAATGGGTGATAAGAAAACGAAAATTAGATTAGGTTGCCTCGAAACGTCATCACCACGAACTTACTAGGTAGGTGGATGGAAGGAAGTTGGCCACAACTTGCATTGCTCCTCCCATTCTTCTTTGGTTAATGCAGCATATTAGCATACCTAAATCATATCACATAGATTAACTTAATCATGGAAACATTTTGAATATCATATGACATACAATCACATATCATAATTATGTTTGCAAAAAAAAGAAAAAACCATTGTTTATTAAAAGTTCCTGTACAATACACACGAAATGCTGAGTTATGAATTTCAATCGATCATTTTCTAGTCAGAACCACTTGAGAAAAGGTACATACAATACAATTATACAAATATCTAAATCCAGATCTTTGTGACCTAAAATAAAATAAAATCAAATATTTCGAAAGTCCTTCCTGGTTGAAACTGATTGAGCTTTTGCCAAGTAACTAGATGGAAACATCTTGTCTCATCGTAAACAAAAGATGATCTAACATGAAGAGAATGCATGAAAAATATAAGACACAAATTTGATCATTCAAACATAACTTTTAAACTAAAGAATAACCAAGAAGCAACCACCCTTGAGATTTAATTCTTCCTAGAGAAAGGTTTCTGATTTAAGCAAGTATCCACTCAGGCCTAAGAAACAAATCAGTCAAACAGGTAGTCCAAATTATAAAAGCTAAAAATACAAGGAGAACCCACTTTTACGATGAAAGTACTCAACCGGTACGTATTTACAAGTTCAAGCACATCCTTTGGCATCTTGTTGGGCTCACCATCACCAGAAGCAATGCACAAGATTACAGATAATCGAGTCTTTCCTGTCAGATAATTTTGCTGTTAGTGCCCAATTCACAAAAACCTTTACACTCCAAAACTGAGCATTAAAAAGAATTGAAAAAGGTGAAAAAACGTCCAGGGGTCGTGGCAAACCTATGCTTAAAATTTCAAGAAAGTGGTCAGAGTTTCAAAAACAATACATGTTCAATCCCTTACTTGGCATCATAAATCTCAGGGGTGAATTAATTGTATGATAATATTCTTTCTTTCAGTTTCCATTTTAAGAAATCACAAACAAAAAATAGAAGATATGCGGGAAAATATATTAAGCTTGAAAGAAAATTTGATGCTAGACTGCACTCCAGATCCAACAGTCCCCCGTCGGGGACAAATGTTTTTCATGCGGGATCAATCATGTCATATGTTTGAAGGAGCAACTCTTATGAGTTACATTAATCTGCTGGCTCAATTCCATATATAATAAATTAGGTAAGATATGCGCTAAAAACCAACGTTACCACATTCAAAACCAAGCATATAACACGGGAAAATATGATAGCCAATGTACCCACCCTCACCTTAGAAATTCTTAGCCAATACCAAAAAGCTAGAAAATTTTGGTTAAATTCTTAGCAAGACCGTCAGTAATTCTTTCAACATTATGATTTATACAACAAGTTTGCACGAGGAAAACCAAAAGTTCGCAAGATAACTTATTTTGCAACCGCTGTTAGTAAAATTCGTATTTATGTAGTAAAAATAATTATCTAAGACCAAATGCATTGAACGGTGAACGACCAAAAGAAAAAGCAATGGACAAACTATCTCCATCGAGAGAGGTCTTGCGTATACACTTCACATGGCGGAGACTTTCTAGAGGTACTATTTGATTCAACTTCCTAAAACCAAATCAAAAAAAGTTAAAAAAAAAGAAGGAAATTTGCAGTCACACACATTCTATGAAAACATAAGAAGACGTTCAACGACTCAAAGCAAAAGGAAACAAGGTGGAAGAAGTAGCAAACCTGACTACAAGATTGACGCACTTGGGTTCGATCGAAGCAGCAAACATGCTCACTACAGAAAACAGTTCAAACTGTAAATCAAAACGAAAAAATAAAATTATAGCAGCTTGAAATTAATGAAACTCATCATCATGTCCAAATATATACCAGTCTCCTGTAGTTGAGGAGAAACCAGAGCTTTGTCCGGAACATGAATGATTTTCCAGCTCTGTAATAAATCTGTTGGCGTTTCATCACTTACGCCGTTCATTGTTCTCTACTCCGACAGGCAGCGACGCGACGGATTTGGCGTTAGACCCTTATACGGAGGTTGGGTAATTTAAAAGCTGGGCTTCTCTGATTCGTACCTTGGCTACCAATTTGGGCTCAGTTTGAATTAACTCGCTTCTACAGTAATACTAAACAGAAAGAAAGTTATAACTTCTCAAAATTCATCATCAAAAAAATTATATCTATTGAAAAATAAGGTATATCTCCATTAGTTGAAAAAGAGTTTTATTCCCAAAGTCATCAAATGAATTTTAAATTTAATTTTTGGAATTATGTTGAGAGTTTTAATAAAACTCTATTTTATGAAAATGAAAAAAGAAAGCATGCATGGTTTTTAAAAATCTGTGAAAATGTTTTCCATTACCCAATTCCTAATTGGTTTTTAACATGGTGGAAAATATTTGGTCCATCAGCAAAAATTTTGCCAGAGGTTTTCATAAAACCAATGAATACTTGGTTAAATGTTTCTCCAAGTATTAAAAAATCATTTTCTGAATATTGGATCGATGGAAAGACTTTGTGTCTATTCTTCATGGAATTTGGGATCCCGTGGATTTGGCGATGGCAACCAGAATTTGGTTATACTGATGAGGCATTCCCTTCTTATGGAGGGCCAGTTCCACGAAATTTTGGGACAAATTATTAAGGGATGATCCAGATACTGGAAAATCTTATGGTTTTGATACCCTTCACAATATGGAGGAAAAAATTTCTTTATATCATAAAAAGATTTTAATAAACAACAAGAGAAAGAACAAGATTCAATGAGTCCCTTCAAACTTCTTACTCAGAAATATTCTGATATTTATTCTAAAGAAAAAATGATTGAAGTCTATATTGAAGAAATGAATAAAGATCTTTATAAGAATTTGGATATTCTGACTCCAAATCGGACAAATCAATGGCTTCCGAATCAAATGAAAATCAATTCATCCATCTAATGCAAATGCGGGATGCTCAAGACCCAGAGGATGATATGCCTAATTTTTCTCAGATCAGTGATATTTTTGAAAATTAAAAAAATTTCATAAAATATAATATTAAAGATGATTAGGATATACATCTTTAATAAAGTTAGTGGAATATCACTATAGACTTTTTGACTTTTGTAACCATGTTACTATTTGCTTTTAAAAAGCATTTTACTTTTTATATTTCTAGTTGGAATCCGGGGTTTCCTGTCCGGCTCTTCTTTCTATATATAGGTTGCTTTGTGTTCTTAGAAGGACACGGTCGAGTTTGCTCCACTCTATTCCCTCTCCGTGAACAACCCTTCTTTTGAATTCAATAAACAACTTTGTAAGTTTACTTTATCATTTTATTTTCTGTTTTTATTTATTGTTTATAAAAATATATTTACATAAAGTTAGCCAGAATGACTGGCTAAACTATTCGTGCTAAAACATTACCTTACAATAACATGAGCTATATTTATTTGTAATTTGGAATTAAATTGAGATAATAAAAGATATATTTGAATTTTGGAATTTAATGTAATATAAGGATTGGTTAAAACATAAGGTAAAAAGATGAACCAGGAAATAGTAAACACAAGGTTCGAGTTTAACTAGGAAATAATAAATTCATATTGTAGCCCTTTAGCCTGCTTAGCCGAGAAATGACGTTTAAGGCATTTATGGGTGATTTTTATGAATTTATGTTTTTATGGTGGACCTCGGTAAAATCCTCTGCTGTTTAATTTCTTTGGTATATCTTTAATAAATTCCTTTATGTTTTGTAAAAGTTCCATATATGAACCTTATATTTATTATTATTCTAAAATTCAAATACCTCATTTTCTTAGCTCAGTTTATTTGAATATGATATATCGGCTGGAAACCTTGCGTAGCTGTATGTCTTTAGGCTATATGTCTTTAAGAACAAGCTCGATAGGTGTAACAACGCCACGTATCATAATCAATTTTGATTCCAAGCCTCAGATGGAAACATCTTGATAGAAACATTTTGCAAACATTTATTTAGAAATGTCATGTTTAAAAATCTTGCAAACATTTGTTTAAAAATTTATCTTCACCTTTCTTATAAATAATATCAAAATCAAAAGGGGTTAAATGAGCATGTCATCTAGCAAACATTTGTTTAGAAACATCATGTTTAAAATCTTTCGTAGACATAAATTTTGCAGATTTGCAATCAGTTTTTATAATAAGCCTTTGATTGTATAAATCATCTTGAAATTTTAAAATACATCTTACAATAGCCAAGATTTCTTTTGTTATTGTAGAATAATTTTTCTGGGCATTATTCCATTTCCCAGAATAAAATTGAATAAGATATTCTTGTTTTGTTTTGGAATCTATTTGTTTTAAAATTACTCCAAAACATATATCAGAAGTATCAGTTTCAACAATTTTATCTCATTGAGGATTAGCAAGCATGGGACAAAGAAGATTTTTAACTTTCTCTTTAATATTTTTAACTGCTTCAGTATGTTTATTAGACCAAGATAAATGATTTTTCTTTAATATATCATATAAGATAGCAGAATCCTTAGTAAGATTTTGAATATAAGGATAAATATAATTTAGGCAACCTAAAAATCTTTGTAACTGAGTTTTATCAGTTATAATATCAGGGAATTTTGACTCAAATTCAATACTTCTTTGTATATGAATTATCTTTCTTTTTTCAATTATATAACCAAGGAACCTAATACTAGTTTGAAACAAAATCATTTTAGATTTTGATATAACAAGTCCATTTTGAATAACAATATTTTTAAACATTTCTAAATGTTTAAAATGTATTTCAATATCATTTGAAAATACTAGAATATCATCAATTTAAACAATTATAAAATTGTTGTAAGAATAAAAATATCATTCATAATTTGTTGAAATTTTGAAGAGGCATTTTTAAGTCCAAATGGCATTACTGTTCATTCATAATGTCCTATTGGAACATTAAAAATAGTTTTATATCTATCAAATTCTTTAATTTAAATCTGCCAAAATCCTGATTTTAAATCAAATTTTGAAAAGATAATAGTATTAATAAGTCTATCTAATAAATTTTTTTATTAGGAATAGGATGCCTAATCCATTTTAAAACCTTATTAAGTGGTTTATAATTTATGACTAATCTAGGAACTCCTCTTTCCTACTCAGAATATTTATTAACATAAAAAGCAGTACATGACAAAAGAGATTGAGAAGGTGTTATTAAACCTTTTTCTAATAAAGAATGAATTTCATTCTTACATAATTCTAAATATTCTTAATTCATTTGTCAAGGACGAGCCTTAGTAGGAATATAATTTTTCTTCAAATTTTCTTCATATGGAAGAGAAATAATATGATTATTTCTATTCCAAAAAGCATTTGGAAGATTTTTACATATTTCTAATAAAAATTTATTATAAATGAGACGATCTCACGGGTCGTATTTTGTTAGACAGATATCTTATTTGGGTCATCCATGAAAAAGTATTAATTTTAATGCTAAGAATATTACTTTTATTGTGAATATCGGTAGGGTTGACCCGTCTTACAGATAAAGATTCGTGAGACCATCTCACAAGAGACCTACTCTAATACTTGTTTCATCAACATATGTTAAGGGATAAATTTGATAAATAAAAGTAAGTCCAAGTATGAGTTGACTAGAAATATTCTTTGCTAATAAAAAACTGGTTAAAATACAGTTTTTATCTTTGCAAATATATGCTTTTGGCAATTTATAATTTATTTTTAAAGGTTCTCCTCCTACATGAGAAAGAGTATGAGTAGTTTTATGAAAATATTTAGTATGAATTAATCCTTCCTGTATTACATTTAAATCTGCACCACTATAAATCATGGCTATAAAATTCTTCTTTTAAGAATTGTCTATTAATAAAGTAATATTAGTATATCATTTCTGGGATATAATCATGCTTAAAACAGATAAAATGTTTTTGATTAGGATCGGGAAATGAAATGTCTTGAAGATTATCAAAACTTTCAGGATGTAAAACTAAATCTTCTTTGTTATTTTCAATAGTTGAAATTCTATAATGTAAACTATTATTATTTTGTTGTAAATTTTTTATTTGTTCTTTAATATTATTAATCTCTTTTATTAAATCCTGTATAGTAACTGGATTTTGATTACTATATTTTTCTGTAAAAGATTTTTTACTTCTTTCATTGACTAAGCTTATTCTTGTTTAACAAGAATATTATTGCTACTGGTTGAAGCAGTATTTTCCATTTGACCTATAATAGTAGATTTTAAGATTGGATCCTTAATCATTTTAAGGAAATTCTAAAATATTACTATTAGTTAATACATTAATATTAAGATCTTGAAATTGAGACATAAGTTTATAAAATTCATCTTTTGTATCATCATTTTCACTAAAATGATTTATACAATATTTTTCTTATATACAATTATTACATTCTTCTTGATCTGAAATGTCTGATTCGAGAATTTCTTCTGAATCATATAATTCTGAAGTTTTTTCAGAATCATTACCATATTCAGAATCCTGATTTGAATCCATTATTATTTTGCATAATATTTCTTTAAGATTTTCATCGATCAATATCTAATTTATTGATTTTTGTTTTAGCTCAACATTGATTAATAATATATTTAATTCAAATTTATTTTCATTATATATGATTGATAAATCATGATTTTTTTACATATAGATTATTTATAATTTTAATGTTGATTATTAAATTAAATTATATAATATTTTAATAACAAATTAAACATGCAATATATATTATTTAATTTCTAAATAACATGCAAAAAAACTAATTAAATAATGTTTAATCTCAAAAAAACTTACAATCTGATCGTAGAAATTGTTGTAGCACTGTGCAAGCGCAAAAAAAAAAAAAAAAAAAAAAAAAAAAAAAACCCAGCTGGAAAACGACCTGCATTACAAGCTAAAAATTCATGATTTTAACCAACACAATGATAAGAAATTTATTAAGAATTGGACTGAGAATCGGTGTGAAGAGGAATATTTATAGAAAATTTGCAACGGGTTTTGAAAAAACCGTCGCTATTAGCGACAGTTTTCACTAAACTGTTGATAATAGCGACATGTTTGCTTAAACCGTAGGTAATACCGACGGTTAAAAAAACTGTCGCCGATCTAAATCGGCGCCGGTTTTACTTAAACCGTCGCTATAATTAGCGACGATTATTGTTCATACCGTTGCTAATTAAAAACTTGCGACGGTTTTATTAAAACTGTCGCTAATGATAACGATGGTTACAAAAACCCGTCGCCGATAATTGACGACGGTTTTAGTTAAACCGTCGCTATAATTAGCAACGACTTTTGTTTATTGTTGCTAATTAAAAAATGGCGACGGCTTTAGTAAAACTATCGCTAATTATAGCGGCGACGCGTCGCTAATATGCGACGATTTTATTAAACCGTCGCAAATTGAATTAAACCTTTACTAATTAACGCCGTCGCTTAACACCAATTTTTTTTGTCCTGGTAACATCCAAAGAGAGACGGGAAATGGAAAGGATTGTTTTTTTTTCTTTAATCATTAATGGGGAATAATTTTGTTATATAAAAACAAATAAAAAGTAGAGAAACGAATGAAATGGTGATTCACTGGCAATAGGAAGAGAATCGACATTCCCACGGAATTGAGAATCAGCGCTCCAATGGGAATGAGAATTCGGTGTATCAAACACAAAAATGGAACGAGGTTGAGAATGCTTATTTCATTCTCACCTTATTCATACATACTCATGTCTTAATGTATGTCCACGTGAATTATTTATTATTCTTCACATCATTGTTATTTCAGGGTGACCAAAGTCGGTCATCTCAAAACATGATACTTTACTTGTCAACAAACTTCTAGCTTATGATTGTGTTTGCCTCAACTGCTTTTTTTATTGTGCTATACATCTCAGAAGAAGAAAGTGCATGCAATCTTTCCTTTATCTGCTTTTGGCCAATTATAGTGAATTTAATTAATGCAAGTGTGTTCAATATTATTTTCAGTTTAATGTTTCAATATGATATCCATTTCGCCGAATATCTTTAAAGCTAACCAGATTTCTACTAGATTTGCTAACATATTGTAGCGTCCTTACCCGAAACGTTATCATTAACAAATGCATTAAATAAGCATAAATCATATCCAAACATCAATCCATAAGAAGTCTGTTTAAACAAATAACTTGAAAATTCTTACAACTCAATCGGAATAACATAAATTAAAATTCAAATGAACAACTGGTAAACCTCCCCCTGACATAACTCGTTTCATCCACGTTCGTCTGGTTCGTCCAATCTAAGATTGTCTCGTGGGAATGAGGTGTCAGATAAAAACAAAGACATGAGCGACCTAATTCTAAATACATAAATTCAAATATACAAACCATATGAAGAAGCGTAAAATATGCTCGGGTAAATTAGGGATCAAATAATCAAATCGCATGCTCAGTCTAGAGACTCCTGAGTGTGTAGTCTGTTGTTTCATAATAGTGTGTGGATCCCACACTCAATTAGGGCGTGGATCTATAATGTCATGTGTCGATGTAGCACTCTGTCACTCAGACAAGTGAATGGCGCTTCTGGTATCCAATCGTCCACGACAATGGGTTGTGGGGCCCTTTTCAATTAAGGTTTATCTCGCAGGATTACAATCTCAACGTGATATCATGATATGAAATATATCATATATATTATGACAAAAATTAAACGTACATCAAGTATTAACAAATATATACGCAGCATATAAGAAGATATACACATTGTATATCTCTATACTTATGTACCTCTAAATAGATTTGAAACGCTTACACTCCGAACCTAGACATTGCAACCAAAAATGATAATATTGCTAACTCTCCATATTTTTATATCCTATTCTAGCTAGTTTGCGCATTCATTTATATATGCTCGCTCGTTATTGCTTATGTCTATTGCAAATATTATCACAAGTTCTATATCTCAACATCTTATCCCCAACTATTACTAAATACTTGATCATATTATGCCTTAGTCCGTCGTTAGCCCTTTGGGGATGTTTCCTTTTGCACGCCTTGCTTCGTCGGCTGCTCCTCGAGTTTGTCACCTATTCCAAAAGTGTCTCGACGCTCAAAATGCCTTAGAAATCTGCTGGAAACCCCTATAATATTGCTAAAAGTCGATGGAGAGAATAGGATGAGAGACGCATTCACAAATGAGATCGATTGACCTATTTATAGATTGAATATGGTGAGTTCGGATGCTCCGAACAGCTTTATCTGCTAAGCATCAACTTCTCGCTGGCCATGCTGGATTCCATCAGATGAGGGAGTTCAAAAGCTCTAATCGCTGGTCATGTGTCATGCTTTTGATTGCTTATCCGGTTAAGGAGATCGGAAGATCCGAACTTGAATTCGGAATAAGGGTTTCGAAGGTCTAAAATCTATAGGGAATTTTTTTTTTTTTTTCAAACCAGGTTATCACATACAATGCATTTTTCAATGTGTAGGCTAGTATCATTTTTCATGAATTTCAATAATTTGTTATGTATAAAAATTATTTTCAGTTAATGTTAATTGCAAAAAATACCTTTTTCCTTTGAAGAGTGTGTGTATTGTACCATTATTTGCTAGTCATTAATTTTGATATTCTATCATTAATCTAAAAAAACAAATGCATATTAAATAAGTTATAACTCCAAGATATATAATTAATCCAAAATTTATAAATGAAACATTTTATTAATAAAGATTCAAAATATTAACTTCTATTACAATTGAAAAAAAAAAGATTGATATTCGAAAGGACACTAAACGAAAAGACAATTATTCCATGCTTTCTTGAAACATCAATAACAACTTATAAGGAGTCTGAACTCTGATAAAGGATGAAACATTAGAATCAAAAGTGAATTATTAAATTTTTCTATCACATCACCATCAATCACGTTATAAATATTTTTTATTTGAATTAGCAGAGAAATCAGAGATATCCAAGTGAGTTATATCAACTGGATCATCATCAAAAAATTTTATCACTATTTTCCTTTTCCTTTGATCGATTTTTGGTAGAGATCCAGAAGATGCTTCGTCGGACGATAAGTACAAGACCAATGCGTTTTCATTCCACATTTGAAACACTTATGTCCATATTCTTTCGAGTTTTTCTCTTTTGTTTTTTCATTACGGTGGTTTGTTTTACATCTCTTTTCATCTTGTTGAAAACATTTTCTTTGACCATGACCATAACCACAACTTCTTCCATTTTATGATTTTGAGTTGAGTTAGCATTCATTTCAAAGAGTGACATTTCAAAGAGTGACGTTGCATTTGTTTCAGAAAAAGGTGTAGAGCTAGTTGCATACAGTTGATAATTTTACATGAGTAGCCCATTATTTTGTTCGACATCAGATAAGCTTGGAGTATTTTTTTAAATCCATGCTTACGATATTGCTGTCGCAAAAGAACATTGGATGCATGAAAAATGGAGAAATTTTTTTCTTATAAATCTTAATTAGTAATTTTTTCTCCACAAAGTTTGAGCTTGATACTGATCTTGAATAAGTAGAGTTATAATCGCTTACAAATTTGACTATCTTGCATGCAAAGATGAACTCATTCATAACAGACTCTTGGGAGAACTACGGTACTATGTTGGACAATCTTTTTTTAAAATTTTCCAGAGTTTTGTGGTCTTTTATAATGAGATACTCAACTTTCAATCAATCATCGAGATGACGATGAAGGAAAATAAGTTTTTTTGCACGATTATGCAGGGATTCTTTGTTTTTTTCCTTTATCGCACCTCTCAAACTCTTAGAGACAAGATGAATTTTGGCATCCAAAATCCATGACAAACAATTTTTTTGTTAAATCAAGTGTTTCAAATTTAAGTTTGGTAATATTTGTCATAACAACCACCATATAAATAAAATATAATTAAAATAATGGCATTTATAGAATAAATTATATTACCATTGTAAAAATAAATAGGTTAAATGATATAACAAATTATGCAAGAACAACCATGTATTATCAATTTTGCTATGCAATCAAAAGAAATAACATTGACATATATCTTTTATGTAACAAATCATTTATTTGGTTGTCAAATGTAATATAAGAATGAAACGAGACAATTTATAATTATTAAGGCCTAAAAAAAGGAATCTAAAATTTTAAACTTCAACTAGAGCTTAATTAGTTATTTAAGAATTTAATACTAAACTTATAGCTTGAGAAGTGTATAATTAAATATTTCAATTGATTCAAATCTAGGGTAAGTTGGTGAAAAATCCTCAATCAAAACATTTCTTTGGGTTCACTTCCTACCCACAAAATTGTGGTACTATGTCATACAAAATGTGGTACACTTCATGTGAAAATGTGGTACACTTCATGTGAAAATGTGGTACTAAAAAAGTACCCAGAGACTGAATACAAAAAAAATCGACGACTGAGGACTGAAGGCCAATTTCCCAGTCAAATCTACCTATATTTCCATATTTATGAAGCAATCAAATATTTATGATTGCACCAAAAATATTTATGTTTATCCTAATCTTTCTATAAAATATAAAGAAGTCATAAAAATATGATCAGTTATTTCAATTGATCAAAGTATATTTTATTTATTATGTTATATTATATATAATAAAGTAAATCAAAAGCCAGATATAAACCAAAAGGACGGAAAATATTAAACAAGCATGTTAAAATACGATAAGAAAATTAAAAAGAGGATGAATATATATATATATATATATATATATATATATAATATAAAATTATGTTAGATCCTAAATCAATATTATTCTATCAAGGTAATAATTTTCAAGAATATTAACTATTTTAGAACTTACTTTTAAAATCGTAGATATGTCAAAATAGTAAAATAACGTTATGCTGTTTCGAGATCATCGATATAAAACAAAAATTATGCTGCTATTTTAAAAACATCAATATTAGATCCAAATAGTGTACTATTTGATGAGCATCACTGTTAATTATACAATAAATATGTCTCTTATGAGACGGTCTCACGAATCTTTATTTGTGAGACAGATCAACCTATACCGATATTTAAAAAAAAATAATACTTTTAACTTAAAAAGTAATACTTTTTTATGGATGGCTCAAATAAGAGATCCGTCTCACAAAATACGATCCGTGAGACCGTATCAAACAAGTTTTTGTCTTCTACAATTTCAGTGTTATTATAAAAACTGAAATTAGAAATTATTGTAAATTTATATAATACATGTTATAATTTAATAAAAAAAGAAGAAATAAAAATAAAAATAATAGAGTTCTAACAGACATACATGAGGTGACAATATATCCACGTCACCATCTTCAAGCTCTCTTAATCCACCACCTAAATCCCCGTTTTCACAAAAGAATGCGAGTCCACATTCAAGAAACCGCCGTAGTACCGCCCAGCAAACCGCCGTTTGACGGCGATCAAATCCTACCTCTATCGAACCTCGACTTAGATCGAAACAATGACGTCATACTCCGTTATCTTCGTGTTTACGCCAACCACCACCCCCGACAACAACCTCCACACCCTTTCCAAGTTATAACTGTCGCGCTGTCTGCCGCCCTTGTTCCATACTACCCGTTTGCTGGGAACCTCCGCCGCCACGCCGAAGATGGCCTTCTTGAATTGCATTGCCACCTGGGTGATGGAGTGCCGGTGGTTAGCGCGGTAGTCGACTGCCACTTGAGCTCCATCGATTACCTTGATGCTGAATCGGAAAACGAGCTTACAGAACAGTTGGTGCCGAACCCGAATCCAAATGAAGACGTGATCCAACCTATGATGTTGCAGGTTGATAACTTATTTATATTACTGAATTCATTACGATCACCCGACTGAATTTACGAAATATCGGTCCTTGCAGGTGACAAGATTCGGGTGTGGCGGGTTTGTTCTGGGTGCAGCCATACACCACGCAATCTGCGATGGGCTTGGAGCGACCTTGTTTTTCAATGCCATGGCAGAGTTAGCGAGTGGTTCGGGTCGGATCACGACTGATCCGGTCTGGAACCGGTCCACTTTACTCGGACCAAGAAAGGCACCCCGTGTTGAATTCCGGATTGATGAGTTCTTGAAGTTGGACAGGGGATTCTCCCCTTATTCGGATTCTGGCAAACGGGTGTTGAAAGAATGCTTCAATGTGAAAGAAGACTGGTTGGATAATCTGAAAGGGTTGTTATACCAGCAATCCGGGATAAAATTTACCACTTTTGAAGCATTGGGTGCTTTTATATGGCGAGCAAGGTAAATTTTCTATACGATTATCAAGATTTTGTGGTCATTATTATAGTTATATACTGGTTATTATACGTGGATCAGGGCAAAATCCAGTGAAGTCCCTGGAGAAGAAAGGGTCACCTTCGCATATTCAATTAATGTCAGGAAAATAGTAAATCCGCCATTGCCAAATGGATACTGGGGTAATGGCTGTGTTCCAATTTACATCCCCCTTCTTGCCAAAGATGTAGCGGAGCAGCCCATATGGAAAACCGCAGATTCAATCAAGAAGAGCAAGCTCAACGCCACCGATGAATATGTACGTTCCTTCATCGATTTCCAGGAACTGCATTATGCGCAAGGCGTCACGGCCGGGTCGAGAGTGAGCGGGTTCACTGATTGGCGGCATTTGGGCCATTCAACTGTGGATTTTGGATGGGGCGGCCCTGTTGCGGTGGTGCCTTTGTCGAGGCGCCTGTTGGGCAGTACAGAACCTTGTTTTTTCTTGCCGGGGAAAGAGGGTGGTGGGATGGTCAAGGTTTTACTTCATTTGGACGAAGATGCAATTCCTGGTTTTAGACAAGAAATGGGTAAGTTGAAAAACCTCGATAGTTATGACTTGCTGTCTGCACTCTGATTTTTTGATAACATGCTTGAGCTCGAGCTATTTAAAGTTTTCTTGAGTTTTGTTCAAGGATATGTATTTGAAATATTTGAATACATTTATTTAATATTTAATTATATAATAAAATATTAAAGATCGTGAGTGTTTTGCAAGTTATCAAGCAAAAATAATTGAGCTTGAAATCATATCGAAAAAATTTAAAAAATGATCGACTTTTAGCTTGAGTTGATAATTTAAAATACGAATTAAATACTTTTTAAACAAAAAAAATTCGTGTGTCGGTTCGATTCGATTGCACCATTAACATGCAATAGGTTTTGGTAAAATTTCCTCTGTGGTGTAGTATTGAAAGGAAAACATTTCTGTATCAGACGGAAGCATAAGATTTTTATTTTATATTTCTTAATATAATTTTATTTGGTAACAAAGTTGGCATTGGTTTTGAAAGTAATCAGTCATGATATAGCATTTTTGTGGCGACCCGGAGACATCAATGATCAACCCTTGCACTCTCCCTCGTACAGGAGGAGATTACTCGAACACAAATACAAGGGTCTAAATTAAACTCGAGCTCAAACTATTTCAAATGAGTATAAGTTGCTGGAAAGATGAATTTTTGTTGTTTAGAAAAGTAAGATCATAAACTTTAAATGCACCTCTTACATGTTAATGATGACGAATTTGAAGTTTACTCCTTATTTAAGATCCATTCTACTTTGTATTATTAATGTATAAGCAAATCCATCACCAAGTACACCCTTAGAATTTTCCAAAATGAAAAGATTTGAAATCTTTATATTATTTCCATCCAACATATACAACTTAATCAATCCGAATGCGACCATAACATTTTTCTTATACTTCCATCGTAAGTTTAGCATATTGCCTTTGCATTAGGCCATTTTCTCGTTCTGTAGATGAATTTGAAATGATATGCTTTGATGGAAACTTCAAATGCACCAACAATAAATCAAAATGCATATGATTTGAAAGATGAATTTTCTGCTCTCAGATATGCGTTTGGATTACATAACTTGGAATCCAAATATTCGAAATTCATCTTAATTATCTAGATACTTATGATATAACGAAATCTCACATCCATCATTTAAAAGGTTCAAAGAAGTAAAGCGCGGAACTCTCAACGAAAGAATGGTTACTGCCCGGGCAATAGCAATAAGATCTCATTCATTTCCACTAGTACTACCAGGCAATGGCATCAATTCTTTCTCTTCAACAGGAACTGATACTCCATCCTCACCACCTGTTAACACCTCCTCCTTTCCCTGCATTGCAACGTCCCCGGTATTTTTCTCTAGTCTTGTTTGCAGCTCAAACGCCTCTTCCTCAGCCAAGATTTCAATATCCACATTTTTCAAATCCATATTTTCTCCTGAATATGCCCCGAAAACCGAGTCCTTGTCATACTCTTTCAAGTTACTTTTCTCACTTTTGTCGCTCTCATCAGAGCTGGTTTCATGATCGTTCCTGTAAGCTGATGTAGCACCGCCTTCCAAGTCGAGGTTGCTGTCAAAATCCACTGAGTGAGCTTCTGGTATCGGAGGATGCTGCTGTATAGGTAATGCGTTGCTGGTAACTTGTCCTGTCCTTAATCTTTCCCTGTAGTCTTCCATCTCCAATTTGTATCTTTCCTTGTCTTTGTTTGCCTTCTCTTGATAAACCTGAATTTAACAAGATTATAGAGACCTTTTATCATATTTCATGCTTTAAACACATAACGAGCGATAAAGGGAATTATATAATCCCGTTGCTGACACATGGAATATGAGATAAAAAATTTATTCTAGAATACAGCAACCAAAGTAGACTACACATAGAGATTACAAGCTATTTGTGTTTGATATGATATTGTACATAATGAACTCTCTAGCAACTACTACACATCCATATTTGCTTTGCGAAAATAATCATGCGCTGTTGCTAGAAAAGCACTTTTTTTTAGTTGAATAAGGCTATTCACGCATAGATAAGATGGGATATCAAACTTACAGTTCTTTCAGGATCTTGTAACTTGTTCCATAATTCCCCAATCATTCTACTTATCTCTCTATCTCTTCCAGGGTAAAGTGGTTTCAGCCTGGAGTGCTGCTCGGCAAAGAAAAAGTTATAACCACTTCTGTTAGGCTTGGGATGAGCAGGATCCCTCTTCCTCATTTCGGATTTCTTCCTACGTTTACGACGTGGAGCCCCCAGTTTCGTCTTGGAACCGTCCGTATTATGAACCAAATCATTCTGAATTTGGGGCCAGTTCTGATGGCTGGGAGTAGTCCATGCTTCTTTATTGGGTACTTGATAAAGAACCCCTTTGAATTCCTCTGAACCAAATTTTACTGTAACAAGATACCCACCCTCGAATTTTCCATCGATCACCCCACAAACTGGGGTACCAGCTGATAGTGCAACTGAGACTGCAGATCATCCAGAGGTAAAAGAAACGGTAGTTCAGAGAATGTAAATAAATCAAAAACTTCCTTGTCAATGATGAAGAAAATTAAGGATCAATGCAAATTAGCAATATCACAATGGTTTGAACATATTTCAGATGGAAATGACTTGGATATTCCTGTCACTCTGTAGAATCACCAAAAAATTACACTTTTAATCTTCTGTTCTAAGACCATGTCCCCGTTTTCCTGTGTCAAAATGGGATATGACATGAACTAAAATTTTGATGTTGGACCAAAATGAAGCAGAATCTTTAAATGCCGGATGAATTGCAAAGAACCCAATAAGCTTAAGATGAAAAGAGGAATTCCATGCTAACTAAAATCCGAAACACATAAGCTCATATGGAGTTACCTTCGTTAAGGATTTATCCAAAAGAAAATGATCAAGAATTGTGTAGAAACAGAGATGAGAAAAAACCTCCGGGCACTGGTGCTGCTGGAGTAACTCTATCTTGTACTGGAGTTGCATGAGTTTGTTCAGCTGAACCTAGCGGTGGAGCAGCACTTGAAGATACATATTGAAAAGCATCTGCAGAATATGCATGCATAGGTCCTTAAATCAAGAAAAATATTCTAATAATCAAGAAAAGACAGTTGGACATTGAAACGGACCAGTGGCTGAAGGAGTCCAACATGTGGCTTTAAAGAAGTAGATTTGTTCGTAGTGGTAAATCAACGAGACATAATACTTTCGAAGTATGAAAGAAGCATTCGTCGCTGAGGAAGGAAAGTTGAAAGCAGCTGTAACTTCCTTCCATTTTCTCTCCTTTACAACCTGTATAGTACAAGTCGAGCATCTATAAAGAAATCTTGGTAAATAACAGAACTTAAGCTTAGTTTTCTTCTTAGTGATCAGCCAATTAACTCACTGATGAAGCAGTTGATTTCTCAAAACTTATTCTAAGATCAAGCTACAATGATGCTTACACGTGTGTGTAAAAAGATTGAATTTATTTCCCATTAACAGGAGAGCTGGTTCAGGTTAATAAATCAGGATGTGTGCACATGAATTACTTATCAAGGAAACTTTTTCTTTGCGTCTATGACTCTCTGGATTATTTATGGTTTCGGATAAGCTAGGTACGGTATAACCACCATAGAAGAAAATGAACCAAATCACATGTTTTCCTTAGCATGCTGACTTAGAACCAACAAGATCGGAGACCAAGCTAACCTTTGCAATGCCACCACGAGAAGTGACTTCCATGAAGAGGCGATACAAGTCTAAGTCCCTACCCCCCACAACGGGAATCCTGAAAACCATATTAACAACCAAGTTAATGTAGTTGTGAAATCAGTGAATAAGAGCAGGAACATGATTAGAAAACAGTTGCAGATTCCTAAGGCAAACGAAGATTCAGTAGAATCTGTGCATGTATTCAACAGTCGGGGCAACTCTGCATCAAATAATCAGCACACACACCATAGCAACTTAGAGGTAGTTAGTGATCTTCAAGTCCGATATTGGATAAAGTTACATGTCAGAGAAAAACATCGGTAGAACAAGGTTAAAGGAACATGAAAACTTCCAAATAGAGACAAAATAAGAGTAACATACATGAATTTAGTTCCCATGGAAGCATGCAACTTCCTTAAAGTCTCCATAAACAGCTCTCGCGAGCAGAAAACATCATCATATGTGGCCAATGGAGGTGGGTAGGAATGAAAACTAGGGGCTGTTTGGCAGTTGTCTGCTGCAGAGGATGATTCCATCTTCCCACTTTCACCTCCCTCCAACATTCCTTTTTCTACCATCATCTACTTCACTTTCTCTACAGTCTAAACTGCATCCAAACATAGGTTCAAAGAATCCCAAAATGTGACTGTTACAAGAATGGAATAAAACATTTCTCCGCCAAGAAAAGAGACAAATTTCATGAAACACTAGCCACTAAGCACGAGTTAAAACATTACTATGAATCATGCATATGCAAATACATTATGGTATATAAAATGCATTCAAGAAAAAGGGGCAAAAATCCCAAATACATTATGGTATGTAAAATGCATTCAAGAAAAAAGAGACAAAGTCCCAAAACACAGACTTGAAATGCAGGCAGAAGGCCACAAGAAACAGCCAGAGGGAACAGAGAATATGTACAACTGTCTGCACTCAAGAGAACAAAGGAGAGGAAATACCAGATTTCATCTGAGATTTATAAATGCAAATTACAATATACTTGCAGGATGCAACTACCCCACTTTAGTAATAAATTAACTCCCAATAGCAAATCAACAAAGCCCGAGAGAAGCACAAAGTACACTACTCTAGCTGCCACAGCAATCAATTCTTCAACATCACCAAGAAATTCTTGTCATACGGACAAGTAAAAAAACTCTTTTCAAATAAATACATGAATATTCTTGTTTTAACCAATTTTTTGCTCATCCCCACGCACCAAATCCCATTAATATACTTTTTCCACTCAAGGTGAATCAGAAGAAAAATGCTATGGAACTCAAATAACATTAATTGAACCTGTAGAAGGGCAAAAACCCCACAAAATAGTATAACATTTTGGGGTCATTGGTTTCTATGAAGTAACAAGATTTCAAAATATTTCCAATGTACAACAGTTAAATGCAAGAGCCTTTTAGAGGTAAGCAAATATAGAACCTAAACCCATAGAATCAGTACTTCTCTCTGGTTATTACATGTAAGAATAATATAAATGAACTGTATACACTGCAACGCTATGCCGGCTATGTAATCTTTGGCTGACATTTAAAAGAAATGACAAGCAATTACTACAAGATATACAGTTTTGATAAGGAAAAAATCCCTCGATAGCGCATGCATTTACAAATATCCAGAAGTCTATTCTATTCTATACAATCCAATCCAGCCCTTTTCCTCTGACGAGTTTTCAGATTCCACCGGTCAGATTTGCGGGGCATTTTCCAAGAATCCTACGTGGGTATCTCAAAAACCGATTTTTTTTTTCAGTCTGTTCAAGAAAGTTCATATTTCAAGATCGGTACTTTTTTTTTAGCCATTTCAAACGTCTCCTAAACAAAAAGATCATTTCGATCTAGGAATATATACCCAGATGCATTCAATATTCAAGAAAATGAAAGATTCTTCTCATGATGTGAAAATATATGTTACAGAAACTAAAAAATAATGAAACGGCACCCAAAAAATTATACAAAGAATGAATCTTGGAAATGTATGGTAATATATAGTTTATCGGTAGTTACTGCTAAAAGGGAAAATGATTTCTCCGATCAAAGAAATGCGAATGGACATACCAAACGGAAGGCAATTTGCATGCTGGAGATATATGATTATTATGTCATATTATTGATATGTTTATATTATAGTAAAAATTGCATCTTGAAGAAACATTATCTTTGTAGGTTTACCTTATAAATGGCCGAGTATTCAAACTTCTTAAATACATTCTTTATTTGCATTCGGATTTGTATATGATTTTTGATATAAGTAAGGTAAGACTTTTAAAATGACAGATAATGACGAAGGATATATATATATATAAAATCTTTTGTACCCAAGATATCAGAATTTGGAGAGTTTTTTTTTTTTTTTTTTTTGGATTGATGATTTAGATTAAAGAGAAGAGAGTAGGTCTCTTGTGAGATGGTCTCACAGATCTTTATCTGTGAGACGGATCAACCATACAGATATCCATAATAAAAAGTAATATTCTTAACATAAAAACATAAAAAGTAATATTTTTTCATGGATGACCCAAACAAGAGATCCGTCTCACAAGAGTTTTTGTGAAGTAAAATATTGTTAATTTTAATCTTATTTTTCACCAAAAATTTAGGGGAATTTGACAGATTTTATCGTGCACGTGACTCACACTAACCTTTTTTTCATCATCTTCTCTCGTGTATGTTCGTTTTTATTTGCCCAAAACATTTAAAAAAATTATTACTAAATTATCATTATATTTTATGTAATTTCTTGTTCAATAAGTGCAATAAAAATAAAATAAACAAGTGAAGAAATAGCTAGTAAACATATATTAGTAGGTTGATTTATTTATTTTTAATTGTAATTATATTTTGAATACTAAATTTAAATAAAAAAAACCATGAATGGAGATGGTTTGATATATCATATATTGTAGTCTAACCACGTGCGCATTAAACATCAAAATTGAACAAGAAAAATAAAAACAAAAATCATCGGTTTCGCAAATTTATTTTAGTAAATAATGTTAACTCGATTAAATGAAAACTACTAATTTTAGTATAAAAATATAATATTTTTTCATGAATCGAGTCGGGTTAAATATTCGTCTTACAAAATTGACTCATGCGATGCTCTAAAATAAATTTTTGCAAAAATATAGTGAACTAAATAAAATATAGCTATTTAACGTTACTAGTAGATAGATTAATATTTAAATTGATAGTGCTAGATTATTGAATCGAAAAAAAAGTGTTATTTATACTCCAAAATTATTTAAAAATGAGTAGGTCTCTTGTGAGACGGTCTCACGAATCTTTATCTGTTATATGGGTCAACCATACCGATATTCACAGTAAAAAATAATACTCTTAGTATAAAAAGTAATATTTTTCATGGATGACCCAAATAAGAGATTCGACCCACGAAATTGATCCGTGAGACCGTCTTACAAGAATTTTTGTGTTTAAATATAGCCATTATGGAAAGTATTATAATCATTTTTAGTCTTATATTGAGTTAGTTTATCAAAATAACATTTTAATCATGTTAAATTACACATGCATTCTTTATAAACTGTATTTTTTTTCCTTTCACCATCGATTTCTAATTAGGTTTCTCACAATCCTGCATGTTTAGATTATCATCATTGATTTTTCTCGATCATTTGCAAAATTAGAATACGACAAACTCGAATATTCATGGACGGCCAGTTTTTGAAAATATACATCAATTGAATAACTTGTTATTATTCATATATTAATTTAATAATAATTAAATTATAGAATAATTTTTTTATCCACTAATTTTTCAAAATTGGGTTTTAATGCATTGACTTTGAAAAATAAACAAAAATCCAAAGTTTTAAAATTCGTTGGCGCTAGTCGAGTGTCAGACCATCACCTAGCGCTTAGGCGCTGCCAAACAGATTCCACTGTATCAATATAATAAATCAATACTAGAATTTCAACACAATAATATCAAATTTAAAATGCGTTTAAAATTATTAGAATAGCGCAATCTACTTCATTTCTTCTTCTCCATAATATTCAACAACTTGTTCTTCATCGGACACAAACTCAATATCAGTATTGTGATAATCATCTTTTTCTTCGGATGTTCAATAATTCTCGTGAAGTTCTCTCACTCTAGATCTTCTTTGGGATTGTAGATTTTATCAGGTCTGGTTGCTTCATCAACTATTTTCCATGTAAGTCCTGAATTTGGTTCAACTTCATCTTCTTCCCCACCATCCACAATCCAAACTTTTGCACTTGAATAATCTTTTGCAAGAAGGACATCGACATTCTTTTATTATCTTTTTTTTGCTTGTTCAACAATTTAGCATTAAATTAGACAAATACTAGATTGTTTACCCTATTTTTGTCCAACCTATTTCTTTTCTTTGTATGAATTTACAAAAAAAAAAAAGGTAAATACGATAGTTAGTAACATAAGCATACACTTTAAAAATTAATACTTTAAATAAAATTTAAGCTTATTCTTTCAAATGCACTTTAATTTCTCATACCCATATGAACTTGTAGTTAATGAAAATATCATCAATGCCAGTCTTAACAAGTTGGGTGTGTGAGAACCATAGGTACTCCACATTGTTCATGGATCAAATGTATCGTCATTTTTTCGCATGCTTTTGCTGCCAATGCTTTCCCAAATAACCCGATCTTGTCTCTAAATTTTGAAAATTCCTTATTAATAATTGTATCTTGTAGTTCAAACTCATCGGCATGCAAAACTTCCATGAACTAAATCCTCGTCGTGACCTCCTTTTAAAGACCAATAGAATTATCTTTGTAGTAGAAGTATTGATTCAACAAAAAGGTTGTGGTATGCAATGATGTATCAAGTGTATCTTTCATTTTTGGCTCAATAATTGCTATGATAGACTGATAGTTTGATTCAACATTGTTCAGGGTCACCTTGATGTCTTCTTTAGCTCGAAGAAGCTCTCTACATAAAAATTTCATGGATGACTTTCTATCTCCATCAACCAATTGGATAACTCTTACCAAATTGGCAAATATATTAAAAAAAGTGTCACACAATTCCAAAAACTAATGCTCATCATACTAGTTTAATCAGATATCCCTTCGTTATCTTTGGCCATTTACAATTCTCCCACATATAAATGTAAACCTAGCCATTAAACTATATTTTTTTTCTCGATCAAACTCTTCAATGTGAGAAAGTTTAATGCAAACCTGGTAACTCCTGGCTACACTATGTGTAATGTCCGGTTACTCCTACAAATGATTAATAATGTGTTTATGTCATTTATGTAAGGCTCGAGATTTATTAATCTTCATTGATGTGATATTCGGAAGATATAAGTATGCATGACATGTAATGAGAAGCACTAAATGAGATTATGAAGTGGTGCATGAAATATAGACCGCACCCGCGGTAAGGAAAGGACCGCACCCGCGGTTGAGCTCATGAATTGTGGAAGAATTACAGTAGCATGAGCGCACCCGCGCTACGAACAAGACCGCACCCGCGGTTGATGGACAGAGAGTTGGAGATTAATTACGGAAGTGACACCGCACCCGCGGTGCTAGACAGACCGCACCCGCGGTGTTGTACCAGTAGGGTCAGCGCACCCGCGTTAAAAGACAGAGCGCACCCGCGGTCCAAGCTTTGGGGAAAGTTGATGCATATCAATACATGGAGCGCACCCGCGGTACGACGTGCGCGAGAAAGAAATGGGCCACTTGTCCTAGCATGCATGTGGTATATATATTACTTCATTCCTTCGGCCATTACAGTGGAAATGGATCCAAAGTTCAGAGAAAATCCTCAAGCTTCTTTGTATTTGAGAAATTTAAGTTTTGAGAAATCTGTCCGTCTGTTTTTGAATTCGACTTCAGTACTGTGTTCCTATCGACGCAGGCTACAACTGGACGTAAGTTTCGTTACGTTTAGACATGATTTGAATTTATGATATTATCAGAATTGAATATGAATCAGATATGATGTTTCTGCTACAGTAGACATGGTATAACTGAAGTCAGATTAAAGAATAGACTGTTTATGGAATTTTTATGAATTTCAGAGTTGATTTAGTTGAGATTTTATATCAGAGTTGTGTTATTATTCAGATTATGAGTTGTACTGATACTGGTTATGAATTCTGGTATTATATCTGTGATGTTGAGATAGACGGGGTTATCGTGACTGTATTGTTATGCCGTCGAAACATCAGAAGATTGATATTGATCAGATTCAGTAATGATTTCGATTGTATCATGATATCATTGATATGAATTAGATTGTATCTTGTTCAGATATGGATCAGATTATATACCGATTTGAGTATTGATCAGAACAGGTCTTGAATTGAATTATATACTGATATTGTATTTATACGATTGTCATTGCCAGACTGGTTATGGACAGATTGGAATACAAGACTTCGTCTTCGTCAGACCGGGAAGACAAAGGTATAATTCATGTTTTGTTTTGGGGAAGACACAACTCAAATGAGATTCAATTTGAGTTGCCCAACAAAATCACATACTAGGGTTGTTGTTTACCTTTTGATATAATTGATTTGTTTATAGAATTATATTCAAATCTCTTGATATGACGATGCCTTGTTTATAGATTTATATTCAAGCATTTGACATAGGAGAGTCATTGGCAGACTTGCCAAACTAGATGTTCGGTGGTATCGACGCTTCGGATCAGATTCACTCCGATTGTAGACATTCGATACAGACATGACCGAAGTCTAGGAATAAGACGTACAGTTACCCCGATTGTGAGGGTAGGTGACAGACAGTGACGTCTTATTCACACCGGGATCCCTAGAGTTAGAGTCGAGTCGAGTCAAGATATGAATTGAATTGAGTTGCATGCTTATTTTATTTTGATTCCAGAGATAATGGAATCCATTGTTACTGCATGCTTATTTTGATTTGGTTTCCTAGACTATGAAACTTATTGTTATGAATTTTATGCATGATAATATGCTTTATGATTTATATTGTGTATATGCATGTATACATGTTTTATACTGGGATTTATTCTCACCGGAGTATCCGGCTGTTGTCTTGTTTTGTATGTGTGCATGACAACAGGTGGGACAGGATCGGGGTCAAGAAGATGATGAGAGAAGATGAGTTAGAGTGGTGATTCCGGACTTATTGTCGACTTGGTTTAATACTTGAAATTTAGTAGTTGAACCTTAGACTAGTTTGAATAATTGTTGTACATTATTGTACTTTTATACTGAGATGTATAATAGATTGATTCCATTACCTTCCGCATTTTAAAGAAAAATTTTTAGACCCTGTTTATCTTAATTGATAATTAAATCCCAAAGATGATTAAGAAGATGATTAGCGTCCGGGTCCCCACAACAGGTGGTATCACAGCCATAGATCCTTTAGACTGAGATAGAAGAGAATGAGCAGGGTAGATTGAGTTTTCTTTCCTTGCATGTGATTGCTAGCATGAGATTTATTTTGATGTTGACTTACATTGTGTGTGCTAGCATGACAGTATGCCTCACTGCTTTGAAATACATGTTATCTAATTATCTGATTTGAATTGGTAATATGTATTATTGAGTATGAATATTGAGTATGAATCAGATCTGATTCATGATCAGCAGTAAGATGATCAGAGAAAGATTGGAACAGATTTGTAGTATTTGAGTACTAATGTTTTGATAAGCAGATATACCTCCACGGAGAATTCCAGAAAGGGGTAGTGCTTCGACTGAACAGATAGATGTATCAGAAACTCAGATGAAAATACAGTTGAAAGAATTTCAGTTATTTCAGCCGCCGATTCTGAGTGTTGTCGAGACGTCTGAAGATTGTGAGAACTGGTTTGATGACATAGAAATACTGTTTGATTTACTTGATTATTCAGATGAGCAGAGAATTAAACTGATATTCCACCAGTTACGAGAGACTGCCAGAAGTTGGTGGATTACAAGTAAAAGAATGCTAGAACAGAGAGGTACAGTGATTTCGTGGGAAATATTCAGAACTGAATTTTATCGAAGATTTTTCTCAGTTTCGTACCGGGAAGATAAAAGAGTAGAGTTTGAGAATTTGAGACAAGGTCAACTGAATATTGAAGGATATGTTGCTAAATTCTCTACTCTACTGCGTTTTGCTCCTCATGTAATTGGGAATGATGAAGCTGTAGCGGATCAGTTCATCAGAGGATTGAACTCGGAGATAGTTGCATTGATGAATATGCAGCGACCTTATCATTTTGTTGATGCCTTGAGTAAAGCGAAGAGAGTGGAGGCGAGTCTGATTAGACAACTAAAAAGAGTGTGTGCGATGCAACCCCAGACACAGCAATCCTCTCTCCGATTTGATCGTGGCAGCACGACTAGAAAGCAAGATTTGCTGAAAGCTCGAAAGAAACAGTTTAAGAAGTTAGGGAGTGGACTGAGTGGTTCGTCTAGCTCCAGTAGTTCCAGCCCGAGTCATACTGGAGTATATTGCAGAACTTGCGGAGGGAGACATTCCACAGAGCAATGCCAGGGAGTGACTGGTAGTTGCCATATTTGTAGACAACCAGGACACCTTGCTAGAGTTTGTCCTCAGAAAAGTTCCCGAAGATTTTAGGGAGCAGAAGACCGAGGAACAGACACCGGACACACCTGATGATAGAGTGGCAGGTACTATTTTTATGATTATATTGCATATGTATTGATATATACTAATGCATTCCCTATGATTACCTTTGACTGAGTTGCATTGAGATATGCTGTACCTGTTGAGTCTGATTGTACTGTATTATTGATTCCCTTACTTGTTGAAAAAGAAAGATTGATATCAGAGATTTCTGTGAAATATTGTATACTACAGTAAGATGAGAATGAGGTCGAGTTAGATTATGATGTACTTGTATTTCTAATTTGACCGCATTATTGATATTAATATGCTGAACAAATACAGAACTATTACAGATTCTTGTCAGGAGAGTATAAGATTCAGACCAGATATGGCTGATGAGTAGATATTTCACGGTAAGGATTCTAGATTCAGAATTTCTTTGATATTTGTGTTGTCTAGGGACTCGATTGTTATAGAAAGGAGCAGATGACATCCTTATGTATTCAGTAGACATACTGAAATCGAGTCTAGCATTGGCAGATTTGCCAATGATGTACGAGTTGGCTGATGTTTGCCCAGATAAGATTTCAGATTTGTTTTATATGAGAAAGATAGATTTCAGAATTGAATTGATACCAGGTACTGGTTGTGTTTTAGAATTCAGTACAGAATGATATTGAATGTACAGAATGACACTGAAAGAATTGAAAGATCAGTAGAAGAGTACCGACCAGGAGTTACATCTGATTTAATGTTTCTCTTTGGCATATTTCAGTATGTTCAGAGATATTCTGATGATTTTATGCTTGTTGTATCTATGATATTTTGATATGATTGCAGCATCTGATTGATTGAATCGAATATCTGAAGATTGTATTGAATACTCTGAGAACTGTGATTAGTGTATACAGAAATTATTCAGATATGAATCCTGCTTGAAACAGATTGTATTCAGAATATGCGATATCTGAAATTAGTATACCGATTGATTTTGACACAGTTGAGATCAGAATCAATGACTGAGAATGATACCGATATCAGACATATCAGAAATATCAGAAATTTCAGAAATGTCATAGATGTCAGAAATTTATGTTTGGTCTGAATTGACAGATTTTCGTCTACGATTGTTGTTTTGTGTCTGCCTGAGTATTATTATTGTTCTAACACAATATTTGAGACAGCTTATATTGTTTGAGGACATATTATATTTGCAGATGATATATATCAGTTGATCAAAACGACATGAAGACGTGATTGATTAGTTAGAATTGACAATATTGCCAGGAATTGCCGTTTTATGAGTTTACTAAACTCACTAGATCAATATAGATTATTGATATTATGAATCTGATTTGATAGTACTGTTATTCTGAGTCAGTGTTTGATATAGATTATTCAAACAGAATCAGAGCTGAACTCGAGAATTTCGGCAGTTCAGAGATTTAATCAGAATGTTCAGAGCTTAATTTCGATAATCAGAGCAGAACATCGATCAGAGTAGCAGATATGTGATTTTGTTATTGTATGAAAATGATTATCTTGTGATGTCAAATATTTCAGAATTGTACAACAGAATTTGATATCGACAATTAGAACCGAATACCAGGTAGGTATTTTTCTTTAATTTATATTATTAACTGATTTTTTGTACCGAATAGTTCGAATCTGAAATGATCGATAGTGTTCGAAACGCACCGTAGTGGATTCAGTTTTCATTTTGGTGACTGAGAATGTATGATAATTCGAACAGATAGTTTTGATATAGACCGATTAAATCAGTTATGACAGAATTTATGCTGAATGTTGGCAGAATTGTACTGAAATGTCTGAACCGCCAATAAATGAAGATAGAAAGATAGAGATCAGAAGAATTATTACAGAATTTGTATATTCTGACTAGACATGGAGAGTATAATTCGATGAATTTCGTAATGAGATCACTATAATACTTTCCAGATTGTGATATAATATGATTGTGATTGACAGATTATTCAATCTATATCTATTAGTTTGTATAAGATGATGTACAAACATGACCAGATGACAAAGATCGATGTCAAGGAAATGGTCAGATTGATCAGAATGTAGAACTAGACTATATCAGATTGTGATTTTGATTGAGTTTGTAATTGTGGCAGAACGTACCATGAACTCATTCATATATTATCCACAGACTGACAGATAGCCAGAGCGTACTATTCGGATATTGAGAGATATCCAGGGAGTGGCAGTGCTGGATGCTAGCACCAGTTAATATGACATATTGTCATCCTATGAATTATAGTATGATAATAGCCATCAGAAGAGTAATGAGATAGTTACAGACGATATATTGTACAGTGAGTACTGCAGATTTCGTTGGTATAAAAATAATATCTCGGAGATACCTGAGATAGAAGCTGATACAGTCAGAGATAGGACAAAGAAAATGTAGCTAATTCAGAAGAAAATGAAGATAGCTCAGACCAGACAGACTTAATACGCCAACGTTGAATGATGACGATTGGTATTTGGGGCCGAAGATTTAATATATCCTTGACTGGGATAAACAGATTTGATAACAGCTGATGATATTGATTTGGTATGAGCTGTTGATTGATATATACGGATGTTGTATAGCCAGTATTGTGAGATTGATTCGGTCAGAGTTAGTTCGAAGGGTATTATGATATTATGCTCTTGAATTATTATTCCAATTTAGAATCACAGATCCGTACAAGAAAGATATTTCAGAATGAAGACTATTCTATTATTGAAAATACAGTAAGTGACAGGGCCTCAAAGAGACTATCTGAAAGACAGAACTTGTCATGAGATTAAGATTTCAGAATGGATTCATTGAGAGGAGTTTTGATTTAAACTATGTATACGTTTCTTCTAATATATCTGAATTGATTACTTGTGATTTCGAGGACGAAATCATTTCTTAGAGGGGGAGAAATGTAAGGCTCGAGATTTATTAATCTTCATTGATGTGATATTCGGAAGATATGAGTATGCATGACATGTAATGAGAAGTACTAAATGAGATTATGAAGTGGTGCATGAAATATAGACCGCACCCGCGGTAAGGAAAGGACCGCACCCGCGGTTGAGCTCATTAATTGTGGAAGAATTACAGTAGCATGAGCGCACCCGCGCTACGAACAAGACCGCACCCGCGGTTGATTGACAGAGAGTTGGAGATTAATTACGGAAGTGACACCGCACCCGCGGTGCTAGACAGACCGCACCCGCGGTGTTGTACCAGTAGGGTCAGCGCACCCGCGTTAAAAGACAGAGCGCACCCGCGGTCCAGGCTTTGGGGAAAGTTGATGCATATCAATACATGGAGCGCACCCGCGGTACGACGTGCGCGAGAAAGAAATGGGCCACTTGTCCTAGCATGCATGTGGTATATATATTACTTCATTCCTTCGGCCATTACAGTGGAAATGGATCCAAAGTTCAGAGAAAATCCTCAAGCTTCTTTGTACTTGAGAAATTTAAGTTTTGAGAAATCCGTCCGTCTGTTTTTGAATTCGACTTCAGTACTGTGTTCCTATCGACGCAGGCTACAACTGGACGTAAGTTTCGTTACGTTTAGACATGATTTGAATTTATGATATTATCAGAATTGAATATGAATCATATATGATGTTTCTGCTACAGTAGACATGGTATAACTGAAGTCAGATTAAAGAATAGACTGTTTATGGAATTGTTATGAATTTCAGAGTTGATTTAGTTGAGATTTTATATCAGAGTTGTGTTATTATTCAGATTATGAGTTGTACTGATACTGGTTATGAATTCTGGTATTATATCTGTGATGTTGAGATAGACGGGGTTATCGTGACTGTATTGTTATGCCGTCGAAACATCAGAAGATTGATATTGATCAGATTCAGTAATGATTTCGATTGTATCATGATATCATTGATATGAATTAGATTGTATCTTGTTCAGATATGGATCAGATTATATACCGATTTGAGTATTGATCAGAACAGGTCTTGAATTGAATTATATACTGATATTGTATTTATACGATTGTCATTGCCAGACTGGTTATGGACAGATTGGAATACAAGACTTCGTCTTCGTCAGACCGGGAAGACAAAGGTATAATTCATGTTTTGTTTTGGGGAAGACACAACTCAAATGAGATTCAATTTGAGTTGCCCAACAAAATCACATACTAGGGTTGTTGTTTACCTTTTGATATAATTGATTTGTTTATAGAATTATATTCAAATCTCTTGATATGACGATGCCTTGTTTATAGATTTATATTCAAGCATTTGACATAGGAGAGTCATTGGCAGACTTGCCAAACTAGATGTTCGGTGGTATCGACGCTTCGGATCAGATTCACTCCGATTGTAGACATTCGATACAGACATGACCGAAGTCTAGGAATAAGACGTACAGTTACCCCGATTGTGAGGGTAGGTGACAGACAGTGACGTCTTATTCACACCGGGATCCCTAGAGTTAGAGTCGAGTCGAGTCAAGATATGAATTGAATTGAGTTGCATGCTTATTTTATTTTGATTCCAGAGATTATGGAATCCATTGTTACTGCATGCTTATTTTGATTTGGTTTCCTAGACTATGAAACATATTGTTATGAATTTTATGCATGATAATATGCTTTATGATTTATATTGTGTATATGCATGTATACATGTTTTATACTGGGATTTATTCTCACCGGAGTATCCGGCTGTTGTCTTGTTTTGTATGTGTGCATGACAACAGGTGGGACAGGATCGGGGTCAAGAAGATGAGTTAGAGTGGTGATTCCGAACTTATTGTCGAATTGGTTTAATACTTGAAATTTAGTAGTTGAACCTTAGACTAGTTTGAATAATTGTTGTACATTATTGTACTTTTATACTGAGATGTATAATAGATTGATTCCATTACCTTCCGCATTTTAAAGAAAAATTTTTAGACCCTGTTTATCTTAATTGATAATTAAATCCCAAAGATGATTAGCGTCCGGGTCCCCACAATTTATTAGGTAGTTATTTATCTCATTATGTTTTACATGTTGATTGAGGTATTGATATTGAGATTGAATATGATTTCTAGATTGTCAATAGTGTATTGAGAATGAATATGTGTTTAAATAGTGATAGTAAGATGTGTAGGTAAAAGTAGTGTAATGGGAAATGTAGGAAATGAGATGAAAATATGATAGTTCTTACGGGTTTTAGTATAATGATTTGAATATTGATCCAATTGTGTGAGGTTACAACCATTAGAAAGCTAAGATATAATGCTACAACTTTCATGTTTTGGATTTTGTCCAAATCATTGTGGAAGACAAGCCAAAAGTGCCCCGAAATGTGTCGTCTATATCGTCATTCCTTCACTGACACATGTTGGGAGAATAAGCATAACTTTTTACTCAAACCTTCAAATGACATGAAATTAATTGGAGATGCAAGCCAAGACATAGGGCGATAACTTTCATGTTAACCACTTTTTCCGATTGTGAAAGAAAAAAACGTTTCTGGAGTGATCTTTGATGAAACAGTGTGCAGGGCCAAATGCTACGCGCACGGGCGGAAGAGAATGACCGCCCGAGCGTCCCTATACAATATTTTTCCTGAAAGTACCTCGCCCGAGCGGAAGAGAATGACTGCCTGATCGCCATTACATGAAATTTTTAAAGTTTGGGCCGAAGGTTACGTGCTCGGGCGGAAGAGAATGACCGCCCGAGCGCCGTTTTGCATAAGAAAAGATAAGTATCAATTTTCTAAGTCATTTCATCAGTTTCTCCACTTCTATACCAGCAAAAACTTGAAAGAAATACAAAGACCCATCATCCAAAACTCATTTCTTCTTTTCCTTCATCATTTTGAAGTTAGAATTAAGGTCTCCATCACAATAACTTTCTAAGGGTGTAAGTTTTCATCTCTTTTGGTTGTTATACATGTAGAGGAGTAGCTTTCACCTAGTAGAGACATAGTAACTGAACTATTGATATATTTGACAGTATAGGAACGAGAAACATCGTCTCAAACTAGTATTCGTACACTTGGACTGTAAGTTGGCATGTTCTTGAAGTAGTAAATGAGTAATATTATGAATTTCAAATGCTTCCCATTGTTTATTTATATATGTACATTGTTAGTATATTTATTGATGAAAACATAGCATCATATTCAATTGTTAGGTATTAAATATGAAAGACATTCATGAATATTGAAGATGAGTGCTATGTCATGAACATGAACATGAAAGAAAAATGAAATAACTGATTTTTATATGATATACGAGCTTGTTGACATCATGGGTGGTTTTAAGTCCACCAAACCTATTGGCCTATATATGTTCATGGGACGTGGGGTTGTCAAAGGTGCTCCCTGACATCCAACACAGTAGTAGCTATATAATAAAGCTAGCACAGTAGTATATGTCAACTAATGAGACTCAAGTACAAAAATGAACATGAATATATGGTATGATATGACATGGTTTAAAGATTCATTATTGATCACGCCTTGATATGTATGTTCTTTGTATGCATATTGATATGTATAAGTGCCAACTTATTGAGTTTTATAAACTCACGTAGCTGATCATGTATTACAGGATCATGTAATGGATATACATAGGATGCCGGTTCGCCAAGGGATGCTTGTGACGTGCCTTACCTCGACAAGAACATGGGCGTCTTATTTTATAGCTTCCGCATATGTATTATAGTGAATGCAATGTCAGGGTTTGAAACAAATTTTACAATGTTATGTCTATGTGTATAATGATACCGAGTATGGTTGTTTATAAGAATACAAATATATGTACGTATTTTTGTTGTTGCTTGAGTTATTGGTGTTTACAAAATATAAGGAAGTCATGCCAAAAATTTTATAAACCGTCAAATTGATGCCCTTTGTTTGAATTGTTTCATAATATAGATATATCATTCAAATCATATTTTGATTATGATAATCATGTCAAGTATAAAAAAAGGGTGTGACACTATGTCTCTCTTCTTCGTAAACTTCTGATAAATGACAAAGTCATATTGGAAGAATAAATGAAAATTGTAAAAAACTTGGCTTGGTCAATAAATTTTTTACATCTTGGAAGTTTACCAATACTTTCAAACACGAGATTAACGATGTGTGTTTCATATCAATTCTAAAAGATCTCATGTCGGTTTTCTCTCATCAATTTAGACGCAACTATATTGTTGGTGGCATTGTCTATTACAACATGCTGAGCTCCTGTTTGTTAAACACACTTGTTCACATACTAAAAAATAAGTCTGATTGTATGTACCTCGTCTGAAGACTCCTTAGAATCTAAAAATGTATTATTCTCCTTGCAATTAACACATAATTTAATATATATATTTTTTTTTGTCCTATCATTCCATGCATCAGTCATAATCGATCAGAGATTCTTTGCCCATTCTTCTTCGTGCTTCTTCAACAATTGCTTTGTTCTTTAAACTCCGGCTTTCAAAAGTGGCTCCCTAAGTTGATATTAAGTTGGAGGCTTGAACCCTAATC